>NC_068574.1:57311861-57614891 GCF_025698545.1 Gossypium raimondii
ATAACTAGTCTCAAACACATATATAAACACTATTCTCATGTAATTCACTTTGTCTCATTAAACAACATCACTTACCTTTTTCTTTCAAAGTTCATACCAGTTTCACACATACCTGAATCGTTTATCTTTTATACCCATTTTGTATCGTATCGACTTTACCCGTTGAACCATTCGAAATCGTTGAGGATACTCAAAAACACATATATCTCATACAATGGCATATCCCAGATATGGTCTTACATGTTATCACATATGGATGTCACTGTCCCAGACAGAGTCTTATACGAAATCATATACGATGCCACTACCCCAGACATGGTCTTACACGTAATCTCATATCGATGCCAATGTCTCAAACATGGTCTTACACGAAATCAAACCTCAAGAGTCCTAATGTCATGACGTTTGTATCCTATACTACTCCTAAGGTTCGTACAGGACTTTCGGACATCGTAACTCTGTCAATTCTAGCTCGTTTTCATCTTTTCAACATTTGATACAATTCAATGATAATCAAACATAATTAACATAATTTAAACGCATTTATTTGTATATGAACTTACCTCGAATACGGAATGAATAGATCGGATCGACTACTCGATAACTTTCAATTTCCCCTGATCTAAATCTAATTTCGTTCTTTCTTAATCTATATAAATTCAAATTTAACTTATTTAATTATGTATTCATTCAATTTCATCTAAAAACACATAAATGGGTATTTTGCACTTTAGCCCTAAAATTTTACATTTTTTCAATTTAGTCCCTATTTCTAAACTATACAAAATTTCATCACCAAAGCATAGTCGAATCTTCCCTAGCTCCTTAACAGCCCATTAATTCCATTTATTTCACATTTCAACCCCCCAATTTACAAATTTCATAATTTAATCCATAATAAGCATTTTTATCAAAAATCATTTAATAAAATATGATAATCTATCAACAAATATTTATTTTTCATCATCAAACAATAAAAAGCTTCAATATTCATCAATGGAATTTCACAAAATCATCATCAAATTCAAAAATTAAAGCATGGGCTAGCTAGAATACAAAGCAACGATCTCAAAAACGTAAAAATCATCAAAAATCGGACTCAAAACAATCTCAATCAAGACTTCAAAGTACTGAACCTAAAAGCTTCAAAATTGTTTCTTTTCTTTGTTATTTTCGGCAATGGTGGTGAAAAGATTAACAAAATAATGTTTTTGTTTAATTTAATAACATTATTTACAAAGTTACTATAATGCCATTAATGAAAACATTAAAAAATCATATAATGGATGACCATTTATGTCATTATCCACTAACTATGGTCTAATCACATCACAAGGACCTCACATTTAATTAATCATAGCAAATAAACTCTTAAATAATTTATATGCCACTTTTGCATTTTACGTGATTTAGTCCTTTTATCAAATTAACTAACCAATCGGTAAAATTAAATCACAAAATTTTCACACATATCAAATAACATGCTGTAAACACAAAAAATAATATTAATATATTTTTATAACCTCAAATTTATGGTTCCAAAACCACTGTTCTGATTTAGCTTAAACCAGGTTGTTACATTCTCTCTATTGCTGTTATGAAAGGGTGGTCTCTAAGACAAGTAGATGCCAATAATGCCTTTCTTAATGGCGCATTGATTGAAGAAATCTATGTGGATCAACCCAGGGTTTGAAACTACAAATGTCACGGGTAATCAACTTACGTGCAGGTTAAATAAAGCTCTGTATGGTCTCAGACAGGCACCCCGAGCATGGTTTAATACGTTGAGAGAGTACTTGGTTGACCAGCTTGGTTTTCGTGCCTCTAAAGTTGATCCTTTAGTATTCATACGAATAAATGGTGGGTTTTCTCTATTTCTAATGGCCTATGTAAATGGTATTATCATCACGAGAAGTTCACCTAAGAAGATTGACAAAGTTGTGCATTAGCTACATAGTAGATTTGCCCTCAAAGACATGGGAAATCTTCATTTTTTTTCTTGGTATTGAAGTGCATCATATTTCACATGCAATGTTTCTTACTCAAAAGAATTATGTTCTGGAGTTACTTCATAAGACAGGTATGGAGACTGTATCACCTACCCCGACACCTATGGTAGGCACACCAAAGTTAACTGCTACAGATGGCACACCATTTTCAGATGGTCATTTGCATTACAACATTATTGGCACTCTGCAGTATGTATGCATTACACGTTCAAACATAGCCTTCTGTGTCAACAAACTGAGCCAGTACATGAATGCTCCACAAAATACAAACTGGCATGCAATGAAACGTGTGGTACGATATCTTAATGGTATTTTGGATCATGGACTATACTTCATTAAAGGTTGTTTTGAGTTAACTTTTTTATTATGATGCTGATTGGGCATCTACAACTGAAGACAGGTGATCTACCACTGGTTATTGCATTTTTCTTGGTTCTAATCCAGTTGCTTAGTGCTCCAATAAATAAGTTGTTGTTTCTTGTTCTTCCTCAGAAGTAGAGTATCATAGTCTTGCAAACTGTGTTTTTGAGTTGCTACGGTTAAAGTAGTTGTTGACTGAAGTTGGCATCAATCTCCAGCATATACTAGTAGTGTGGTGTGACAACACCCTCACAGTATTGATGGTAGCCAATCCGACTCATCATGCCAAGGTTAAGCACATAAAGGTTGATAATCATTTTGTTCGAGAAAAGGTTCACGATAGTATTCTCCATGTAAATTTTTGCCCTCAGCAAGTCAAATTGCAGATGTCCTCACCAAGCCTATTACTCCAAAATAATTTTCCTTCTTTCGAGATGCATTACGTGTACTTCCTCCCAGTAGCAATCAACCAAACAATCAACACAAGAAAGAAATGTAAGAGAATGTTAGCAGTTGAATAATTAGTTGTGAAGCTAGACTGTTAAAGAAGTTAGCTGTTAAAAAGCTATTAAAGAAGTTAGTTTGTTAAATAGCTTAGCAGTTTTATCCTATCTATAAATATAGACTCATGTGTAATTGGAAAGAGAAGATCAAGAAATATGTTTTTCATTTTTGTTAGTCTGTATTATAATCAAACACTTTGGAGGGTTCAAAATGGCAGTGTATGTGGTTGTTATAATTAGCACTATGGCTACTAAAAATGTGACACGAACAAGGCCTTCATCAAACCTGAGGAGTCGAAACACTTCTTGAGTTTTTTCATTTTGCAAAGCCAATTGCATGGGGCTAAACCTGGCTGGATTTAGCTTTCTTGCAAACAATGGCTTTAAGTTCATCATCTCTATCATAAATTCAATATGCCCTATAGAGGTTGCTATGTGCAATGGGGTACCAAGAAAAAGAACATGATTAATACACTCTAAAACATATTGATCATTTTGAATCAACTCATATAAGACGTTAATATCTCATTGTGCAGCATTTCTCATCGTCTCATCCATGGCATGGTGTGTGTGTTGGGGGCAGGGGATGAAATATGCAGGAACAGAATACAATATAGAAAAGGAAATAGAACCTTTATTTTGTAGAAACACATAAGTCCAACCATAATTTTATACATGACTTAAATGAGCTAATTTGAGAAAGTAAACATTTTGAAAGGACTCATGAAATCTTAGACCAAACAAAAAGCAAGCCTAAAAGAGTGATGAAAGAACGCTTTAGCAGAACAAATGATTAAGGGTTTATTGAAGTGTTTAATTTTTTTTTCTTCTTCCGTTTTGTAACACATAATTAATTTGGGTTTATGTTTGATATCAAAATCTCACTTGTTAAAAAATATACAATAATTTGGTTAAAAAATTTAATAATTATATTTATTTTAATAATTTTAAGATATTAATTAAATGATAACACGTTATATGAAAACTCTAAAACTAGATATATTTAATTGTAATATAAATATTATTTCGTTATCTAGTTCACTAATGATATGCAAAATTATAATCCTCTCTACATCAAATGATTTTTTTTCAAGATTACTTATAAATATATTATTAAGTGTATCAATATGGTTCACTTAAATACAAACATTATTTTTTACAGTTTTCTGGATTGAAGTGCACAATTTACCGATGAGATTTATGTTGGAAGGAATGCCATGCCAATTCGGTAAGTTCATTGGTTAGTTTTTGGAATATGATGCTAGTTCGGTAACAAGAGCTATTAAGAAGTATATGCGTATTAGAGAAAAATGGATGTTCGACAACCTTTGAAAAGAAAGAAGTGAATAGTTGTGGACTAAAACTGGCCGACTTATGCATTGTTTTAGTAGGAAAAATTTATTCTATTTTGTTTCTTATGTGGGATGTTAGGGCATGGGGAAGGGTTTTGCCGAGTCAGATTGTCCTTAGAATCGCAGGAGGTGACCTTCGAATGGGACATATCGTTAAAAGCGGCACCAAAGAAGGCATTGTCAGAAGATAGCAGATGGTTGAGGGACGACAGTTTGGGAAGCAATCCGATAGGAATAGATATGGATGACAACAAAGGAGGAAGGAGTTTTGGTGATATCCAAAAGTCTTGGCCTTATCAAATAAGGGGCGGGAAAGGAGGAGATTATCTAGCCGCAAAATCTAAGGTGAATTTACAATCCAACAAAGAATGCTTCAATCGTCAAAGTAGTCAAGCCCAAATACAGGGCTTGAAAGTTATGGGCAAATGGAGTTGGGTTTGGACATGAAGGATATTTAAATTGAGATTGTGGATAGTAAGAAAATATGAAGAATGCATCAAATGAATATTACTATTTCTAGCAAAATTCATTCAATGAATTTGAGAGTCCCTTCTAAAATATCGGCAACTATTTTTAAGTAAATCGACTGAACACAGTGAAAATCCTCAGCTAGAATATCTATGAGCTGGAGCAACCACGAGACATGAAACGTGTCAAAAATAATATGAGACTTATTAAGCCCCAACTTTTGTTTCTAATAGATACAGATCCGTGCAAGACAAATGGAACGAGTTACAAAGATCAGTGGTGTGTCATTGAAAGCACAAAAAATAACCTATCCCTATGAAATAACGAAATGAATAGTATATGGGAAGTAGAGTCAAATCCTCAGAGGCTGGATCACTACAGCTTCTTGTTTCTCAAAATCCTAGGCACAATCGTGCCCAAGAAAAACGTATAAGCTAGGAAAAAAATAAAAGAACAGAATTAAAAATATGGACAAGATGAAATTGAATAAATTGAAATTGCAATTGTTAAAAAAATAGAGTTGAGGGAAGGGGTTTTTCAATTTGAGGAACTCCAACTTCTGATTATTTCGATCCTCCTTGGATTCAATCATAGGCTTTTAGGTGGTCATTCTCATGACCGAATAAGCTAGTTATAGTGGAAGAGGACGCCTACGACCACCAGCTCCACTTAGGATTTTAGCCTTTAGTGGCTCATATTTTTTGGGAAAAAACACAAGTTTAATGGAATGAAAATTTACTAGAAAATAAAAGGAACAAAAGTTAAGAGCTTTAGAGGGAAGGAGCTTTTTACAAAAACGACGAGTGACTATTCATGTCACTTCATCCCCTATTTATAGTACATAAAAAACTTAATTTGTTCCTATTTAAACTCTAGAAGATAAATAAAGATATAATTTGAAATTAAATCTAAACAATATCATAATAATCCTAACAATAATCCTAAAAATAAAATTCAAATTTAAATAAAGTATTATGTTCATAAATCTCTTCTTTGAATTTTTACCCGAAATCTTTCACACTTTGTATTTTCGACACCACTTCTTTCCTATTTCGCATGCTGGCCCATTTTGTCTTTAAATTCACACTTTTTGTCCCTAAATTTTCTTTTTCCCTTAATTTAGTCCCTACAAGTTAAAAAACCATAAACAACTCAAATTAATAGGATCATACTCAAAATATATATGTAATTAATACATAAAAGTATGTCATTTTAGAGTATTATCAATCAGTCCAATTCGTTTAATGACAGTGGAGTTTGAAGAACTGTCGCCTCGCCAAACACCACCAGGTGGGCTAAGAGCTTGGTAGGTTGCAGCTAGAAGGAGACTTAAAATGCCTAGTTAGACATTACGGTCTTGGTCTGATATATTATCCATATTGTGAATAATTACTAGTGATGCTTTGGTCACATACTCGATGATTTGCTTCTCAACTTATAATTAAAGTATGAAATTACTGGAATAAAGCTACCACGTAGAATAGTAATGCTTTCTTTGATATTATGCCTTCGTGCAACATCGAGTGCTGTCAAACTATGTTGATTGGTAGCATGCTTAATCGCTTTGCAGTTTAATAGCAGTTTGACCATCTGTTGCATTAAGAATTAGAGATATAAAAAAGCTACAATCAATTAATTGTGTCCATGAAATATAAAAGAACTATGTAATGTTAATTATCAAAGCGGGTGAGTCAAACCTAGGGTTGATTACTTCTAGGAGCAATATGTAGTGCAGTGTTCCATTTTTACCTTTCCTATTTACCAATTCCGAACAATAGTCTTTCTTCCTATATGTTGGAGTTAGGACTTGAAGAACTGTTGGTGTAAGAACAAATAGCAATCAAGTTCAGCTAAAAACTTGAGCAACAAGAATCAAGACTTGCAGCAGAGACAAAGCAGAAATTCAAACAGAAAACTTAAAATTAAAGCTAAAAGATGGAGATGGAGAATATTTGAATAAAAACTTGATTGAATTCATTCAAAATGAACAATGGCATAAATCCAATACATAAACCAAGCTTTTAGCTTATCAAAAATAGTATGGCCACCTAACCAATACCTACTACCACTAATACATTGAAACTTGAAGTAATTAACTTGTACACATAAACAAAGCTGAATTAATTAGCTCAATCACTATCAATATTACATCAAATATCAACCTAACATGGTTCAAAATGAACTAGATTACATTACATCAACTAAAAAATACAAAATGAAACAAAACATCCTTATTTGCACATGAAATCAGCAACTTCTGCATGGCTTGGTCTTCATGACATGTGCTTGGCTGCCTTTGGTGCTGCATGCTGACCAACCTTCAACACTCCTCCTTGGTTAGCATGTTGCGAATTCCCATCTCAGCTCTCAAATGTTGAAACCTTGAAACATTAAGGGCCTTTGTTAGAATGTCAGCTAATTGCTCTTCAGAACTGCAATGAACTAGTTTTACTTCATGAGCTTGCTCCATTTCCCTAACAGCATAGAGTTTGATGTTTAACTAGTTTGTCCTCCCATGAAAAATAGGGTTCTTTGCAATTGCAACAGTAGATTGATTGTTACACATTATCTCTGGTGCTTCATTTTGTTCAAGGTTAAGATCGGCCAAGATCTTTCTAAGCCAAATGGCTTGATTAACAGCTCCAGCAGCTGCTACATATTCAGCTTCAACTGTAAATTGAGCTACTACTGTCTGCTTCTTCGAACTCCAACAAAACATGGCTGAACCAAGATTAAAAGCATAACCTGATGTGCTTTTCATATCATCTATTGAACCAGCCCAATCAATGTTAGTGTATCCAACTAGTTTCAAATGTTCAACCTTGCTAAATAACATGCCATAGCTCAAGGTTCATTTGATGTACCTAAGAACTCTCTTGGCAGCCTTGAAATGACTTTTATTGCAACAATGCATGAATCTTGAGAGTAAACTCACAGCATACATTATGTCTGGCCTGGTAGCAGTTAAGTATAACAAACAACCAACTAGACTTCTATAGGTTGTTTCACATACTCTCTCAAAAGTACCTTAGTTCGATAGCTTCTTTCCAACAGCAACTAGTGTGCTGGTTGCTTTACAATTCCACATTGAGAACTTGTTTAAGGTCTTCACAGCAAAAACTTTTTGACTTAAATAAATTCCTTCCTGTGTTTGTGTTACTTCCATGCCTAGGAAGTAGGACATCAACCCCAAGTCTGACATTTCAGACATTTGTTGCATTTTGATTTTGAAATCAACCAACATTGCTTGGTCTCCTTCTGTCACCAATAGGTCATCAATATATAGGGACACAATGAGCTGTATTTGCACTCCTGTCTTTTTGACATACAATGTTGGCTCACTAATGCTCCTTTCAAATCCCAAACTGACCAGGTATCCATCGATTCTACTGTACCAGGCACTTAGTGCTTGTTTTAAGCCATACAAGGCTTTGTTTAACTTGCACACCATTTCTTCCTTACCAGTCACCTTAAAGCCTTGAGGTTGCTCTACATAAATTTCTTCTTCATGAAATCTATTGAGAAAAGTTGACTTTACATCAAGCTGGTGGATTTTCCACTGCATTTGTGCTTAAGGCAACCAACAATCTGATGGTGTCAAGCCTGGCCACTGGCACAAAGGTCTCCAGGTAGTCTAGTCCATACTTCTGACTAAACCCTTTGGCAACTAGCCTTGCCTTCAGTCTGTTCAAGCTACTATCAGTATTGTGCTTGACTCGATAAACCCATTTAACCCCAATAATCTTCTTATTTGCTAGTCTTTCAACCAGTTCCCAAGTTTGATTCTTCTCGATCATACTGATTTCATCAGCCATTGCTTGCTTCCACCCCTGCTGACCTTCAGCCTCTTCAAAACAGCTTAGTTCTGCTATGGCTACTTGAGCTCTTTCACAAATATCAGCCAATGTTCTAGTGCCCCTGACTGGTTCATCATCAACATCCATTTCAAGACTATCTTGATCAATTTCAACCTAATATGTTGCAAGATCTTCAGAGACTGCCTCTGGTTCATTCTTCTCCCAATTCTAGCTTACGTTTTCATTAAACACCACATCTCTGCTTACTAGAACTTTATTTGTTGAGGGATCCAAAATTCTATAGCCCTCAGAATACATGCTTGAGCCTTTTTATCCAGCTTGCTTCTCTTCACAATTGGAACTTGTGCATAACATATGCAACCAAAGGTCCTAACATGAGCCAGTGATGGCTTGAATCCAAACCAAGCTTCAAATGGAGTTTTTTGAGCTAGGGCCTTAGTTGGAAGCCTATTTTGAAGGTAGACAGCAGTGTTTACTGCCTTATCCCATAAGGTTTTAGGCAATTTTTTTTCAAACATTAGACACATGGCCATATCCATAAAGCTTCTATTCTTTCTTTCACTTACACCATTCTATTGAGGTGTATAGATATTGGTGAGCTGGTGTTTGATACCAGCTTCATCACAAAAAGCTTGTAATTGAACTGAGGTATACTCAGTTCCATTGTCTGACCTTAGTATCTTGAGCTTGCAGCCTGTTTCAGTTTCTACAGCATTTTTAAACTTCCAAAATACTGAAGCCACTTCTGATTTGTGCTTCGAGAAGTAAATCCAGCAAAATCTCGAGTAATCATCAATAAACAGAATAAAATACATGCTCCCATTCAATGACTGAGTCTTCATGGGGCCACAAACATCTGTATGCACAAGCTAAAGTTTTTCTGAGGCTCTCTAGGCCTTGTTTGAAGGGAATGGTTGTCTGGCCTGCTTTCCTAGCTAGCATACCTCACAAACCTCATATTTCTCAACTGAACCAATGAAGTTTTCAGCCAAGTCTTCTCTGGATAGCTGGTCTATTGATCTGTAGTTGGCATGACCAAGCCTTTGATGCCAAAGCTTGGATTCATCATATGTGACTATATAGGCAGTGTTTGAGCCATTTTTCCAGTCAACAACAAAGCTCTTATCAGCCATAATGATTGCCATGAGCTTGGATCCACTTGGATCACTGATTTGGCACTCCCTACCTTTGAACACTACAGAATACCCTTTCTCTAGTAGCTGAGTTATGCTGAGCAGATTTCTATCAATTTCAAGAACCAATAAGACATTTGAGATCAACTTGTTACCTATGGGAGTGCATATCAGCACATCTCCCTTACCTTCTGCCTTAATGAATTTGCCATTTCCCACATTCACCTTTGTTTTGAAACTCCTATCAACTGACTTGAAGATTGAAGTATCTGGTGTCATGTGATTTGTACAACCACTGTCTAAGAGCCATCCATTTATGACTTTTTTCTTAACAGCTGAGCATGAAATTGCAAAAACTTGCTCCTCATGGTCATTGTCTTCTTTTGCTACTCGAGCCTCAGCCTTTGGCTGTTGGGATTGGTTCTACCTTGGTTTGCCCTTGTTTTTACAGACCTTTTCAACATGCCCCATCTTTTTGCAATATTGGCATTGCACATCTGGCCTAAACCAACAACCTGCTTTAGGATGACCAGGTCTTTTGTAATGCATGCATGGTTGATCCCTCCTTCTTGTATTTTCTGGCTTAGACTTGTCCCTTTAAGTCTTTTTGCCTTTATAGGCAGAGCTGCTCGAGGTTGGCTTAGCTTTGGCTTCAAAGGCACCTTCTTGGTGCTCCTCCAGTCTGCTAGCCCTTCTCTGCTCTTGTGCATACAAGGCATTGATTAACTCAGTTAAGGAGATAGTTGTCAAATCCCTTGAGTCTTCGAGAGATGAAATTTTTGCCTCATACCTCTCAGGTAAGGTAAATATCACTTTCTCCACTATTCTAGCTTCACTAAATTGCTCTCCGATGAGCATTATACTGTTTACCACAGCCATGATCCTGTCTGAATACTGCTTGACAATTTCTTCCTCTTTCATCTTCAAATTGACGAAATCCCTTCTCAAATTCAGTAGCTGTTGCTACCTTGTTCTTTCAGTTCCTTGAAACTCCTCTTTTAATTTTTCCCAAGCCTGCTTTGGTGTCTCACAGGCCATGATCCTTGAGAAGATCACATCTGACACACAGTTTTGTATGTAGGATATGGCATTGTGCCTCTTTGTTATTTCATCAGCATGCTGTCTTATCTGAGCCACTGTTGGATTGGCTCTAAGAGGTGCTGGCTCAGCATCTGAGTTGACCACTTCCCATAGGTCAAATGCCTACAGGTAGGTCTTCATTTTGACCACCCAAATATGAAAGCCCTCTCCATTGAAGACTTGTGGTGCAGCTGGTGAAAAGCCTGATGAAGCCATGGTTTTAAGTATTGAACTATACCAGGTCCACTAAGATTATAGTTCTAGATACCAATTGTTGGTGTAAGAACAAATAGCAATCAAGTTCAGCTAAAAACTTGAACAGCAAGAATCGAGACTTGCAGCAGAAACAAAGCAGAAATTCAAACAGAAAACTTAAAATTAAAGCTAAAAGATGGAGAGTATTTGAATAAAAACTTGATTGAATTCATTCAAAATGAACAATGGCATAAAGCCAATACATAAACCAAGCTTTCAGCTTGTTAAAAACAGTATGGCAACCTAACCAATACCTACTACCACTAATACATTGAAACTTGAAGTAATTAACTTGTACACATAAAAAAAGCTCAATTAATCAGCTCAATCACTATCAATATTACATCAAATATCAACCTAACATAGTTCGAAATGAACTAGATTACATAACATCAACTAAGGAATACAAAATGAAACAAAACATCCTTGTTTGCACATGAAATCAGTAGCTTCTGCATGGCTTGGTCTTCATGACATGTGCTTGGCTGCCTTTGGTGCTGCATGCTAAACTTTTGGCTTTGGTTGCTGTATAGTACTTCCACTACACCAAAACAAGCTTTTAGCGGCGTTTTTTTTTTTGCCTTTAGCAGCGCTTTTTAGCGCCACTAAAAGTATTTGCGGCGCTTCTAGTAGCGCCGCAAAAAATGCCACTATTGACAGTGCCGCTAACCTTTACGGCGTTTATTTCTAAAAACGCCGCTAAAGAACAAGACCTTTAGCGGCGCTTTTTCCACAAACGCCGCTAAAGAACAAGACCTTTAGCGGCGCTTTTTTCACAAACGCCGCTAAAGAACAAGACCTTTAACGGTGCTTCTTTCACAAATGCCACTAAAGAATAAGACCTTTAGCGGCGCTTTTTCCACAAACGCCGCTAAAGAACAAGACCTTTAGCGGCGCTTTTTTCACAAACGCCGCTAAAGAACAAGACCTTTAACGGTGCTTCTTTCACAAATGCCACTAAAGAATAAGACCTTTAGCGACGCTTTTTCCACAAACGCCGCTAAAGAACAACACCTTTTAGCGGCGCTTTTTCCACAAACACCGCTATAGAACAATACCTTTTGCGACGCTTTTCCCAAAAACGCCGCTAAAGAACATGACCTTTAAAAAAATATTTTAATTAGATAATATTTATTTTTATGATAAATATTATATTATGTTTTATTTTTGAAACTTAAACTTTAAACTATATACATTTTAAGGATAAAAATATTAATTAAATTAAATTTTCTATTAAAATTTTAACTTTAAAACTAAATATAAAAATTAATAAATTTAAATTTAAAATTTAAATATTATGTTTAAATAAATGAACAATCTATCTCACAATTCATCTGATCTATATTAACTCGGCCAATTATAAAAGAAGCTACAAAACAAGTAATAATTAACAATCATAGCTACAAAACCCTATTTCAATAGCACTAAATTCAAGTTCTGACTAAGATAAATGACCATGGAATGAAACATCAAATAATATTCCACTTGAAGAAGTGCTAAGCCTTGGCTTTTCCAGCTTGAAGAGATTGAATCCTCTACTACACCTTCAATATCTAAAGGATGCAAAACCAAATGATCAGATAAACCAACAAACTTGATAAACAAGAGAGATGTTAAAAATAAAAAATATATATTAGATACATACATACATATATATATCATTAGACACGTTAAAGATGTTAAAAAGATGTGAACATATGATAAAGACTTCTAAACTAGACACATTACCTAGATTTAGCATGGGTATATTAGATACATACATATATCTATATCTATATATAATACAAGTATATTAAAAAAATTAAAACTTCTTGTCATATGTTTAAAACATCATACCTCATTTCTAAATATATATAAAAAAATAGAGTGAAGATTTAATAAATTAGACTAGCAAACAATAACACCATTATATGTCATCAGTTCAGAGCATGTATATACACGGTATTATCTAACATATATGATAGAACATTCAGCTACAAGATTCCATCAGCATGTTAGCTAGAACAAGGTATCTGGAAATGAACCCACAAGATGAAAAGATAAATTTGAAACTTTATCTAATTGGGGAAAAGACAAGACCAAGTGGATTTAATGAAAGGCATACGAGGATTTATTTATTGGATAAGATACTAATAATATTTGCAATATCTTTACTCTAGGATAGTGTTCTTCTTTTCCAACCAAATTTATCCCTACTTTGTCTCTCTTTTTTTTTCCTCCCCTAGATCTCACTGACTGGGATTTTCTTCATTTTCCTCCATATTACAATCTGTCCTCAAACTTTATGCCTTTAGTAGCAATTATTTATTGCTTATGTCACTTTTGATAAAAGAACCTTTTGCCTCAAAGTACCCCTCAAACATGTTCAGAGAAATGCAATCCATTTTAAACATTTGTTACGGGTGATCACCCTAGTGCTATAATGGGATTAAACCAGTAGGCTAAAAGAGCTTCAGCTCCCATGTCAAATATTATGCTACCAATGAAAGAGAAAGGAGGATCGTGCATCAAACAGAAAATGTGAAAAACTATATTAGACAATAATCATACTTTAGGCATTGTATACGTCTCTGATTTCCAGTTTCATCATAGTTCTTGAAAGCTTCAAAGAAATTTGTGGCTGCCTCAGCCCACTGACGCTCAGCCATATGCATCTTGCCACCACATTCACGAATTATTCCTATGATCCTAGGATGTGGTATTGCAGACTTGACAGCAAGTGCTTTCTGGTATAATTGCTGCATTAAAACCAATATCTCAGTCACAGCTAAGCCATTATATAAAGACCAAACCAGGACATAACTATATAACTTTGTAAAACAATTATCAGACAGAACCAAGGTTGGTTTTTCAGCTATAAAATAAAATAGAACAAAGTTACAATTATCAGTCAGGAAGAGAAGTAGCGACCACATGCAATTGAGACTAAACAACAGTGAAAACTTCTCGATTTCAGTATTAAGGATTAACTAATAGTGCTTCATGCTAATGTAAACAATGTCATTGACCAGGATCCAGATAACCAATCCAGACTACAAGTGAATATACTTTAGTAGTTTAAATTTGAGAGTTGCTAGAATTCTAAAAAATAGCAAAATCAAGACACAGGTGAACTTTCACGCCTAAAGTTCTACATATTTCATATTTTAGTTTAACATTGCTTCACTTGAATTCCAGAAGGAAGCATACTTGATATCCGCAAAGCAGAAAATTGGGTACATATTCTACCATGTATTTTTATTAAATGGTAGATAAATGGTGACAGCAGAAACAATATAAACTAGCTTTCAGTAATAGACCTTTACAAGAGAATTACAACTGCTTATGTGCCCCTCCTGAATTGCCACTTGTAAGTAATCATATTTGACATGTAACAGGCTTTTCTTCAGCTGCTCTTCAACGATATAATCAACGAAAACGAAGATATTTAATTATGAATCTGCGTTCAAAGATATAATCAACGAAAACGAAGAAATCTAAGTAAATCTTCATTAACTTTGATTTACGAAGAGCAGCACTGGGGAAGAAGAAATAGTGCAAATCCCGACCTAGAGCGTCAACCACACAGGAAAAAAATATTAAAAAGCAAATCCAGTCAACAGCTATTACCAGACGGCGTTTATTTCATGTTCCAACCTTTAAACGACAACAACCAAAAATAAAAAATTAATAAAGTGATAATTTTTCCTTTTCTCCCCCCCGGCTTTCATCTTCTTCACATTATTTCCTCTTCAATTCATTTCAAGTGGATTCCAAGTGGGTCATTGGCTCTCCAACATATTTGACAGTCTTCTTGAAAAACGTGCCCTGGTTGAATACCTTCTCTGCCTATAAGATTTACAATAGAAACGGAAAAAAAAACACACACACACAGCTGAAAATGCTTAGAAAATGGATAAGAAATTTTAGTTACTTCTGATTTTAACATTCCCAGGAGATTAAGTGATCCATGATACCCAAAGACAAGCATGGCCAGTTGAAGGAACATGATGCAATATGCATCAACTTAAGGCATCTGAATCCCAAACCAAGGCATCAACGAGCATTTGGAACCCCTCCTCTCCTCCTAGTATCACAAAGTTCCTGTCAATTATCATTTCCTTTTCCTATTAGAAAACAAATCAAAACCCCCCATACCATAATAAATCAAAACTTTGCTACTCCATATATATACACATATAATATCAGAAAAAAAATATAGGGAAGAAGAGACCTGTTGTATGTAACGATTAAGAGTCTCATCAGAAAAAAATATATATAGGGAAGAAGAAAAAATAGCAATGGGCATTGAGTTAAAAGTTTTAAAGGACGGTATGTTTGTAAACTTGAGGGTTTTTAATAAAAAAAGCCGCAAAAAATTATTTCAGTTTGAAAAAATGACGTCGTTTTGCTGTGCTAAAAATTTTTTATTTTGTTTTTTTATAAATTGATTTATTTTTGTGGCGCTTTTATAAAAAACGCCGCAAAAAAATTATTTCGTTTTGAACAAAATGACGCCGTTTTGATATGCTAATTTTTTTAAAATAAATTGATTTATTATCTTTTGCGGCGTTTTTATGAAAAACGTCGCAAAAAATTATTTCAGTTTGAAAAAATGACGTCATTTTGCTGTGCTAAAATTTTTTTATTGTTTTTTTATAAATTGATTTATTTTTGCGGCGCTTTTATAAAAAATGCCGGAAAAAATTATTTCGTTTTGAACAAAATGACGCCGTTTTGCTAAGCTAAAATTTTTTTAATAAATTGATTTATTATCTTTTGCGGCGCTTTTATAAAAAACGCCGCAAAAAAATTTATTTCGTTTTGAACAAAATGACGCCGTTTTGCTAAGTTAAAATTTTTTTAATAAATTGATTTATTATCTTTTGCGGTGCTTTTATAAAAAACGCCGCAAAAAAAATTATTTCGTTTTGAACAAAATGACGCCGTTTTGCTATGCTAAAATTTTTTTTAATAAATTGATTTATTATCTTTTGCGGCGTTTTTTATGACAAACGCCGCAAAAAATTATTTCAGTTTGAAAAAATGACGCCATTTTGCTGTGCTAAAAATTTTTTATTTTTTTTTATAAATTGATTTATTTTTGCTGTGCTTTTATAAAAAACGCCGCAAAAAATTTATTTCATTTTGAAAAAAATGACGCCGTTTTGCTATGCTAAATTTTTTTTAATAAATTGATTTATTATCTTTTGCGGCGTTTTACATAAAAACGCCACAAAAAATTATTTCATTTCCAACAAAATGACGCCGTTTTGCTATGATAAAAATTTTTTATTTTGCTTTTTTTATAAATTGATTTATTTTTGCGGCGTTTTTTGAACAAAATGACGCCGTTTTGCTATGCTAAATTTTTTTAATATATTGATTTATTATCTTTTGCGGCGTTTTTCATTAAAACGCCACAAAAAATTATTTCATTTTCAACAAAATGACGCCGTTTTGCTATGCTAAAATTTTTATTTTGTTTTTATAAATTGATTTTTTATAAAATAAAAAACCAAGTACTCTCAAAATAAATATTGTATATTTTAATAAGAAAACAATTGATAAAATGACTGTAATTAATTATTAAGTTAGAATTATCCAAATTAAATAATTACCTATATATCTATATCATTTTTATTTTTGTATTTTTTCCTTATAATTTGGTCCTCTCCAAAATAAATAATTATACCTAAATATCCATATCAATCTATTACTTTTTTAACTTATTTATTAATTCTATTTAAACTAATATAAAAGCATTAATTAATTGTATAAAATTTTATCATTTAACAAATCTCAAGTAAACCTTAACCTTAAACCTAAATTAACCATTCAATACATATAAAGTCTATCTATTATATATCTCTTAAATAATTTAAACTATACTCATAAATTCAATATATTTGATTTATTATTATCTCTTTTACAATTATATAAGAACATATTTAAAATATAAATTAAAAAATAATTAATCTAAACTCAAAACCTTAACCCGACCCCTAAATCAGTAAACCTTAAATCCCTAACTCTTAACCCTTAACGTCTAACCCCTAAACCTTAAATCTAAACCCTTAATCCATAATCCCTAATTCATAAATCCATACTCCCTAAACCTTAAAATATGAACTCCTAAATCAGCCTTAAATCTTAAATTAATTATATACCCTAAACTAAAAATCCTAAACGAATTTATTATTATCTCTTTTACAATTATATAAGAACATATTTAAAATATAAATTAAAAAAATAATTAATCTAAACCTAAAACCCTAACCCGACCCCTAAATCCCTAACTTTTAACCCCTAATACATCTAACCCCTAAACCTCTAACCCTCTAACCCTCTAACCCTTAAACCTTAAATCCCAACCCTTAAACAATTATCCCTAATCCATAATCCCTAAACCCATACTCCCTAAACCTTAAAATATGAACTCCTAAACCGGCCTTAAATCTTAAATAAATCATATACCCTAAACCAAAACCCTAAATAAATTTATTATCATCTCTTTTCAATTATATAAGAACATATTTAAAATATAAATTAAAAAAATTAATCTAAACGCCCAAAATCCTAACTCGACCCCTGAATCCCTAAACCCTAAATCCCTAACTATTAACCCTTAATGTCTAACCCCTAAACCCCTAACCCTCTAACCCTTAAACCTTAAATCTCAACCCTTAAACCCTAAAACCCTAATCCATACTCCCTAAATCCATACTCCCTAAACCTTAAAATATGAACTCCTAAATCAGCCTTAAATCTTAAATTAATTATATACCCTAAACTAAAAATCCTAAACGAATTTATTATTATCTCTTTTACAATTATATAAGAACATATTTAAAATATAAATTAAAAAAATAATTAATCTAAACCTAAAACCCTAACCCGACCCCTAAATCCTTAACTTTTAACCCCTAATACGTCTACCCCTAAACCTCTAACCCTCTAACCCCAAAACCTCTAACCCTCTAACCCTTAAACCTTAAATCCCAACCCTTAAACAATAATCCCTAATCCATAATCCCTAAACCCATACTCCCTAAACCTTAAAATATGAACTCCTAAATCGGCCTTAAATATTAAATAAATCATATACCCTAAACCAAAACCCTAAATAAATTTATTATCATCTCTTTTCAATTATATAAGAACATATTTAAAATATAAATTAAAAAAATTAATCTAAACGCCCAAAATCCTAACTCGACCCCTGAATCCCTAAACCTTAAATCCCTAACTATTAACCCTTAATGTCTAACCCCTAAACCACTAACCCTCTAACCCTTAAACCTTAAATCTCAACCCTTAAACCCTAAAACCTAATCCATACTCCCTAAAACCATACTCCCTAAACCTTAAAATAGTAACTCCTAAACAGGCCTTAAATCTTAAATAAATCATATACCCCAAACCAAAAACCCTAAACTATAGTGAAAATTAATTCAATATTTTAAAATTAATACTATCTCTTTTATGATTATATAAGAAAATTTTAATAAATAAATTAAAAACAATCAAGAATCATGTACCCAAAAAACTTTAAAATTATTTTAAATAATAGTATTTTAATTTTTCTATGTGTTTTATTTCAAATTATTTCTACGTATCATTATTTTTTTCTAAAGATTTTAAATATTCAATTAGAAATAAATTGAATTTTATTTAATATAAATAAACCAATTAAGATAAAATATTTTTAGCGGCGCTTTTCCAAAAACGCCGCTAAAGCCCCAGCATTAGCGGCGCTTTTCCAAAAAACGCCGCTAAAGCCCTCAGCATTAGCAGCGCTTTTTCAAAAACGCCGCTAAAGCCCCAAGCATTAGCAGCGCTTTTTCAAAAAAGCCGCTAAAGCCCCGAAAGGTAACAAAACGACGTCGTTGGGCTTTGGTTTTTTGCGGCATTTTTTCGAAAAACGCCGCTATTGCCCATTTTTACCGGCGTTTTTCAAAAAACGCCACTAATGCTCGATCTTTAGTGGCGATTTCCATAAAGCGCCGCTAATGCTCGATTTTTACCTGCGTTTTTTGTCCAAGCGCCGCTAAAAGTCTGTTTTGGTGTAGTGTTCAGGTTAAGAAATTGTTTCTTCTATTGATATTAGTTTTTGTATTATCCAAATTGAAGTGTCCCTCTGATCACTGATATGTTCATAGTCAAAAGGTTAAAGAAATGGCAGCCAGCTGTGTGAACAGATGAGAAAAGATTTAGTACTATAAATCAAGCATTAGAGTGATGATTGTAAAAAAGATGGTTTTGCTTAAGTGGTAATATGCATATTATTTACTTATTATTTGAAGAATCATTTTTGTTCATTGCATTGTGTTTTTCTTGTTAAATTGTAGTAAATTACTCTCTCCATATATATGTATAAAACTATCATTCATTTTAATTAACTATTGTTAAACCAAAAGCAGTAGTAAATAGATAGCTTTTCAAGTTAAATTAAAATTTTAGCTTTTGAAAGCGAGTTTGGGTATGAATTTTCTTCATTTATAGTAATTATAAAAGATAAATATGATATATATTAAATTAAATTTTACAAATAATTTATATTAATTATTTAAAAGTATTTAAAATTTATAGTTTACATATCACAATTTTTTTTTGAAATGAGATATCTCACAATATTAATAATGGATTACTGTAAATTATTTTATTCTATTTGTCCTATAATCTCAATTGAATATTTATTAATACAAAAAAATTGACATTGTAATAATAATAATACGTGAAAATAAAAATACGTTACATTTGAATTAATTATAAATTTTATTACAATTTAAACTTGTGTATTTCATGTATCATAATACCATCAATGAGTTTATATATTTCATGTATTTTATATATCATAATTTAATTATTTAATCAATTATTTTTAAACATTGTCAAACTTTTTAAATGTAAGGACCCGACCTCTCTAAAATGAAATTTTTTCATTTAACTTCTTTAAATTTTTAAAATGTTAAATTAATAAATGTAAAATTATATTTTGGCCCCTAAAATTAATAAAATTATTATTTAATACTTTAAAATTATAAAAATATAGGCTATTCAAATTATGAAAATGCATTTTTACTATCGAAAAAATTACAATTTAATTTCGATTTCCTAAAAAGAATTTTTGACTTTGCCTCTGTTAATTGGCTCAATTTAGTCATGATCCTATAAAATTATAAAATTCTTTTAATTTCTTTTATTTATTTCTTTTCTACAATTCTTTTTCCTTTTCTCTTTTGTTCTTCTTGTTTCATATTCATCCAAACCTTCTTACCTGTGAAATCTTCTTTTAATTAATTGAATGTAATTTTATTGGCTAAAATATAACTTTCCTTCTTTGGGTTGTAGGATGGTTAAAAGATTCATTTAGAGATTTATTTACTTATTAGGTTTATGGTGTGATTTACTTAAATCTTGTGTAAGTGAATTCTTATGTCTATATAACTCATGTGTTTTGATGTATTGAAAACATTTACTCTCAATGTCATTAGGTGAACAATGATATTTTGGATACATGACTTATGTATGGTATGACTTCACTCACAATAGTGAAATCATAGTTCAATAAAAGAGTAAATGATGTTCTCTTACTATCATTGTATGTATTATGAAAATGAAGCATAATCATGGGTCGTTTTTTGGGGGAGAAATGGTTTTATCAGTATTAGAATGCGTAATGATCATTTTAATTGTGGAAGATATAATGGTGATGAAATGAAAATGGATCGAATTAGGTTAACGGATTTAATATAAAGGAAACATTGATATCTATAAGGGTAACATGTATGATAAGGTCATTGGACAAAAAAATTAATTCAGTAGCTTTCGTAATGGTTTATTATGGTGAGTTCACTCATGGTATTTTTGGTGGATTAACTTCATCACTAAATAACTCTACAATTAATAGACGAAGAGTTGGACTTCCAGACTCTTAATGTAATTTAGTTAATAATTAAAACTTTTAAATCGTATAATTAATTTATAATAAATAGTATCTAATTTAGTTAATTATTTTGTAGGTTAAAATGTATGGAAAATTACCCCTAATCAATAAAATTTTTATATTATTTAATTATTTATATTTTAAAAATTAGATTTATATCCTAAAATTAAAATACTATTATTGCTGCATAAAATTCATTTTTTTAAACTTAAATAATGTATGGCAAGCCTTAGGTGATTATATTTTACTGGACTCACTAGCATTTTATAGGCCCATTAAGGGGTATACGAGAGACATAAGTTTAAAAAAAAAACCTTCAACTACTGGTTAAATTAAGAGAAATTATTATCATCTCAGCTAACCCCGTGATTCATGTGATTTTTTTTAATTCCGAACTCTATTCCTAATATATTAAAGATACATAAAGAGAATATGGATAATAAATAAGCATAATACAAATAGATTGGAATACAAAGTCTGCAAACATTAAGTGCTACAACGTTGACAACACTGTTTGAAGAAAAATCTACATAGACAAAGAAAAAACCAACATCCCAAGGGGATAAGATAGAATGCCAATTCCGGCATCCAAATGGCAAGTGCTCCTTGAAAGACGACTTCCATGATACTGTATGAGCAATATCCCATAACTATAATGGTTCCTCCCCAGAAATCATCCTTTACGAAAAGAAATAACCAGCATCCGTTAATTGCTAATAGTAACAGTATTGAGTCAGCATCAGCAGGAATTACTTGAAACAATTGTGAAGGAGTTAACCAACATCCCAAAATTGGAACACTTAGTTTTGACACCCGATCACTGTAAAACATGACCAATGTTAAAACAAAAAACAATAGCTAAAATACTCCCATATAACTTTAAATGCAAAATCTGTTGGGGCTATGAAAGATATCGATTGGTCGAAGCATATTGCGAAGTAAGCAAGTAGTACTTGAATTGTTTTCTTCAAACCATGGGGAAAAGGTTTAAGCAGGGCTAGTATTAGGAAAAAGGTTACCATGAACACAACATAGGTTGGAATATAGAAAAGAAGAAAATCAGTTCGATCAAGTACTGATTTCCCTGGTGATGAGGTATCGTCACCCTGCAAAACACTACCAGGTGGGCTAAGAGTGGCTTGGTAGGTTCCAGTTAGAAGCAGCCCTAAAACTACTAGTTAGGCATTGCGGTCATCGCTTGATATATTATCCAAATCGTCAAAAATTACTGATGATGCTTTTGCGGTATACTTGACGATTTGTTTCTCCCACTTAGATTTAATGTCTGCAACTCCTGGAATAAAGCAACCATGCAGAATTCTGATGCTCTTTCTGTTATTATGTTGCTCTGCAACACCCAGTGCGGTTAAATCGGATTGATTGGTGGCATGCTTATCAGCCTTGCTACTTAATAGTAGTTTAAGCATCTGTTTAATTGATAGTTTAAGATAAAAAAAAAAAAAAAAAACTACAATCAGTTAACCATGGCTATGGAGTACAAAAGAATCTATTTAATATTAATTATTAAAGCGGATGAGTCAAACCACGGTTTGATTATTTCTAGCAGCTATGTGTAATGCAGTGTTGCCATCTTCGTCCTTTCTATTTACCTCTTCCTGATAATAGTCCTTCTTCTTAAGCATTCGAATTAAAATCTGAAGAACATCCAACCTTTTTTTTTCCGCTGCAATATGCAAAGCACTGCGATTCTCAGTTGTAACATCTCGGATACAATCAGGACAAGCCTTCAAAAATGTTTCCAGCAGACTGTCATGGTTTCCAACTTTAATAATGTAGTGCAACGGAGTCTCACCATTCTTCCCTGTGACACGAACAAGATCTTTATCCATTTGTAGGAAACGAAGCACCATCTCTTTATGCCCCTTTTCCAATGCAAGGTGAATGGGTTTCAAACCTTGTTGGTTTAGCTTCCTAGCAAATGACGGCTTCAGCTTCATCATCTCCATTGCGAACCGATGCACCCTTCATTTGCAGCTACATGTAAAGGAGTCTCGATAAACTCCACTTCATCGAAGCTCCTCAAAACATTTCCATCACTTTGAATCAATTTATACAATTCACTGAAATCTGCCGTACGAGAAATTGTTCTGAAACTTTGGTCCATGTTTGAAACAAGGAACAATTTCACAATAGGAGGCAAAAATTGAAAGGGTTAAAGAGCACTTAGAGGAATTAATTTAATTTACTTCCCTTGTGTGAGGAAGAAAGAGGAGGATGGTTTCCTTTATATAAGAAGTGTATTTTTTTCAGTCCCATCGAAAGGTGCTTATCTTCATGTTGGAGCTACGGTTCACTTTTAGTGTAAAACGTGGGAGAGGCTTCCACTTTCAAAGGTGCTTATATAAGAATTTATACTTTCATTTGGTTCTTATGACTTCTTCTTTTTCTTTTCTTTTTTTTTCTCAGTTGACGAAGGAATTTAATTTGTTTTGGCATTCTAATAAAAAATTCATCTAATCCTACGGAGTAACACACGATATGTTATTATAGAGGTTATGAGATGCTGTAGCCTTTTTTCCGTTGTTAGTGCTTAATTAACTCAAATTAATTTCTACCAAAAAGAGAAATTGGAAAAAGAAAAGAAAAATGAAAAGCATATCTAACTTTGACAGATCATATATTTTTAATTGCTTTTCTAACTTTATATGTTATTATAGAATTTAATTTAGAACCCATTAAAACTTTGAGGGATGCTATCTACCCATACTTAGTTTAAGTATTTTATTGATTTAATACCACAGACCAGACCAACACTAATTCATAAATAAATTTATTAAAATGTCTTTTTTTTTGGTGAAAATTAAAATGTCTTTTTATATAAAAATATATTTTATGAGGATATCTTTTATCTTTCTATATGATAAAAAATTGATAATAATAATAGTGCACAATAAATAATTAATTTTACTATTATAATCAAAACATCAATTTACTTTTATATGAATTTTTAATAAGTATACTTGTTACATAATATTTTTCACTCATGGTGTTTCATAAAATTTTAAAGTAAATATTAATATGATATTTGTTGACACCATTTTTTTTGTATAAAAACGGGTCGACTTGGGTTTTGAAAAAAGAAACGGGAGTCGCCACCAATCCTTTTTAATGACGTGTGATTGGATCACCTCGAAAAGTGGTTGTTTTTAATAAACGGTTTGATTTTATTAAAACAACAATTTTGGTCCGCGAAATTTAGAAAAATAGGTTCAGGAGTCGGTTACGCTCGAGGAAGGATTAGCACCCTCATAACGCCCAAAATTGGTACCTAGTTGATTAATTAGTGTCTTAGTGTCGAAGATTGAAAACTTTGAAGAGATTTAAAATACGATCCTTTGTTTTAAAACTTATATAAATCAAATTACTCGTTAAGACTCTCTCATTTCAGAAAGAGAAAAGGTCACACCCAATGAGTAGGGTACGATATTTTACCTATTCCGAAATGAGTTTGTCTAAAACAAACTCGCACAATAAAATTTAAAAGGATATTCAATCGTTTACGTCAGATGAAAATATTGCAACCCAATACATTAGGGCACAATTTCTCAAAATATTAAACATTGAATATTGCATATTTTTAGCAAAAACCCTCGTCTCGAGAAAACAATGTGTCATATCCAATGCGTTAGGCCACAACGTATCGAATCCTCAATAACAAGCTTTTATTATTATTATTATTATTATTATTATTATTATTTAAAGAGTAATCTCGATTATTTTAGATTCAACGAAGAAAATCGGAACCCAATACGTTAGGGCTCGATTCTCTCGAAGATTCCAAATACCGAGCATTGCTTAAAATTTCCTTTTTTGAATCTAGGTAAAAATCAATGTAATGGAGTAACAATCACAATAATGTAAATATAAATAGCATGAGCAAGAACAAAAATGATGAAGAGATGAATAAAAATAAATCAATAATGTATACACAATATCAACTGAGTAAACAAATAAAATCGAAGCATTTAAAGAATATAATAAAGGTAATAATGGACATGTGAATATATAAATGAACATCAAGTAAAACCATACTAATAACAAAGAAAATTAATAAAAACTATAAATTATAAAAATATGTATATGTACATATAAGAAAAAATATATGTGAATTAAAAAATAAAAAGTAAATATAAAATATATGTATTTTAATATGTAAAATATACACATATAAGTATGTACATATAAATATATACTTATAAAAATTTAGAAAATATGTATGTAGATATAAATATATGTATACACAAATTATAAAATATATATAAAATATATGAGTATGTATGTATATATAAGCTAAAAAAGGTTTATAAAGAGATAAGTATATATATACATATATGTGTATATAATAAGATATATATATATATATATAATAAGATATAAAGATATATAATAATTATAATAATAATAACAATAAGACAAATATAATCAAAATTTAAATAAGAAAATATAAAATAAAAATATAACAATAATATTAAACTAATGGTATAATAATAGTAATATAAATATATATATATAAAAGTATAAATATCATATCATAACTAGAAAATAATAATAATAACGAAATGGACCAAATTGGGATAAAAATAAAATTTAAGGGCTCGAGCAGTAATAAAATGCGTAAATAAGGACCAAAATGGAAAGGTGCGAAAGGGTGAAGGACCTAATGGGAAATAAACCCACACTACACCAAAACAGGCTTTTAGCGGCGTTTTTAGTGGCGTTTGGATAAAAAACGCCGCTAAAAATCAAGCATTAGCGGCGCTTTAGAAAAAACGCCACTAAAGATCTAGTATTAGCGGCGTTTTCCAAAAAACGCCGTTAAAAATGAGCATTAGCGGCGTTTTCCGAAAAGCGCCGCAAAAAACCTAAGCACAACAATGTCTTTTTTTAGTTTTCGGGCCTTTAGCGGCGTTTTTGAAGAAGCGCCGCTAATGCTTGGGGCTTTAGCGGCATTTTTTAAAAAGCGCCACAAAAAATATTTTTAAGTTTTTTGGGTACATTATTTAAAATACTATTATTTAAAATAACTTTTAAGTTTTTTGGGTACATTACTGAGTGTTTTTTAATTTACATATTAAATAATTTTTTATATAATTGTAAAATAGATTTGTCACTATAGTTTAAGGTTTTTGGTTTAGGGTATATGGATTAGAGTTTAAGGTATAGGGGTTACTATTTTAAGGTTTTTGCAGATTTTTGTTAGTGGTTTGGATCCAAGTGTTTCTGGATATTTTGTTGTTGGTGGTTAGAGATTTTTGTTGCTTGATAGAAATGTGTTTAACTCTAGACATTTTGTTTGTTGAAAAACGCCGTAAAAAAATTTATCTATTTTAACTAGTTTATTTATGTTAATTAAAATACAATTTAATTTTAATTGAATATTTAAATTCTTCAAAAAAAATAATGACACGTAGAAAAAATTAAAAGTAAAAACATAGAAAAACATTTGTTAAAATGAAAAATTTAAAATAATTTTAAAGTTTTTGAGTACATGAGTCTTGATTATTTTTAATTTATATATTAAATAATTTCTTATATAATCATAAAAGAGATAGTATTAATTTTAAAATATTGAATTAATTATCATTATAGTTTAGGGTTTAAGATTTAGGAGTTACTATTCTAAGGTAATTTTTGGGATTATGTGTTTAGGGATTATGGATTATGTGGTTTAAGGGTTGGGGTTTAAGATTTAAGGAGTTACTATTTCTTATATTAATGAATACAATAATTGGAAAGAAAATACATTTTGTAATATTTATTTGCATTAGATCTTATAAGCAAGGTTGAGAAGTGTCCTGTAGGAGTATAGTAAAATATTTAATAAAAAATACATGTCCATTTTTAATGTTACTTGTGGAATAAAAAGATAATCTATTAGTGTACCAAACACTCACTTATTTTTAATTTTTAAAAACAAAAAATAATATTTCTAAGAATGTCATTAGGTTAAATTTAAGGTCAAAACAAGAGCGATGATACAAGGTCTTCAAATAGTATGGGAGAACGAATATAGAAAGCTTACGTGCTTCTAGTAGAATCCATTTTAACCGATTTAACGACCAATAGCAAATTGGGCGAGTTATGCTTAATACTTAGTTTGCTCAAGCGAGGCTGAAAAGTAAGATTTCATCACGTTTCGAGATCTCAAAATAAGATTGTCGATCGTATGGCCAAAATAGCTTCAAGTGGATTGGGAACATACAACTATTTTGAGAGCCTCCAGATTCAGTATGAAATATACTGATAGTTGAGCGTAATATTGTTTCTTTACGTTGCTAGTAATTTAAAAATGTAATCAATTTGTACGGTAGTAATTGCATTAAATGATTTTAAGGTTTAGGGATTATGTGTTTAGGGATTAGGGATTATGGATTATGGTTTATGGTTTAAGGGTTGGGGTTTAAGGTTTAGGGGTTATAAGGGGTTAGGGGTTATGGGGTTTAAGGTTTGTAAAGCTAGAAAGGTATTATATGGAGTTCAATAATCGCGTTCAGTGTCGAATTGGCTGTTGAAATGTTAATATTGTAAGTTAAACGCTTTAAAGTCACATTATGTGTGTGTGCCATGATCTATATCTGACAGATTGGGAAGGGAAGCTAAGTGAGTCAAATTTAAATATTAGATTTAAAAAAATTGATAAATAAATAAATTAATGTATCAGATTGATATGGATAGGAATTGAATAATATAAAATCATGATTAACGTCTCAATCTTTAATAGAAATTTGATATGTTAGAGATTAATTGCTTACATTGAATAATTCTAACTTAATAATTAATTACAGACCATTTAATCATTTTTCTTATTAAAATATCGATATTTATTTTGAGAGTACTTAAATTTTTTAAAAAATTCAATTTATAAAAAATAATAAATGTTTTATAAAATAACTTAATTAATAATTTTTAACAGATTTAAAATGAAATTATTTTTTGCGGCGTTTTTAAGCAATAGCGGCGTTTTTATAAAAAACGCCACAAAAAATAATTTTACTTTAAAATAATTTTTGGTAGACAAAATAAAAAAATTTTAGCATAACAAAATGGCGTCGTTTTGTACAAAATGAAATGATTTTTTGCGGCGTAAAAACGCCACAAAAGATATTCAAATTCCCGCTCACCCCCAAAAAAAGATTTTTGGTTACCCGCTCCTTACTCCCTCTTCTTCTCATGTACTTAATTCTTTTTCCCTTTTAATCTCAAAATTCCATGAGTCCCTTTGCCCCCAACATCTCGTAATACTGTTCAAATCCCTAAAATGATTCATTGATTTAGGGTTTTGTTTCTCTCTGAATCAGGACAAAAGGGTTTTCCGATCTATACCAAAAGACCACAGGGATTGATCTATGGAATTCCTTTTTCAGCAGTGTATTTTCTTTTTCCTTTTTCAGTTTTGTTCGATTTTTTTTACTTAATTTCTTTCTCTCTCCATTGTTTCGAAGCCAGCTTCTCTTTTTTCGAAGCCATCGGAGCTCGGTAATTGTTCTCAGCTTCAAGTGATTCAGCTTCGTTTGAATCGATTGATCGGCAATGTAACGGCGGATTTCTCTCGGTTGTCTCGTTTAAAAGAGCTTGGTTTGGGTTCTAACAAGTTAAATGGTGAAATCCCAGAAGAAATCGCCTTTTAGATGGAAATCGCCTTACAGGTAACATACCAAATTCATTTTCAAACATGTCTAATTTGAAGTACTTGAATTTTTCTAGAAATAATCTTGAAGGTGAGATTCCAAGTGGATTAGGTTCTTTATTCAATGATAGTTCTGTATTTTCAATGAATGAAAATTTATGTGGTAAGCCATTGAATAATGACTGTAAAAATGTAAGAAAAAAGAAACAGAGGAAGCTGATTTTGTTGATTGCTATGGTCGTTGGTGGTATTGGGCTATTTGTCGTGTTTTGTTGCGGTTACATTTACAGTCTTCTACAGTGGTGGAAGAGGTGGATGACCGGAGAGAAGAAGCAGAGTACGGGTAGTGCTAGTTCGGGAGCAGATCAAAGTCGTGGAAGTTCAACTTCTTTTCGTTGAAGTTCAACTTCGCTGATTCAGGTACGATTTTAGCTTTACTTTTTGTTCAAATTTTCGTTTTACAATTTTTTAATATTTTCTAATGTTAAGGTATGCTGATATATTGCAGTAAACTTTGAGAATATTAGACCTCCTGTAATGGAAGGCTTAGATACATTAATCATGGTATGTGGCTTCTTACTTTTACCTTCTTAAACTCTATGTTCCATATGCTTAGCGTCTGGAATTTCTTATCATTTTGCTTGATTTATTCATAGAAAGAAACAATCTTCAAAGTCAAGTAGCCTTGAAAGCAATGGTATGACTTTCTTGTTGTAACCTTTGATGATTGGTTTACTCCGATTTCACTATCATATGTTATTTTTACAAGTTGGGGCTTGCAGGTAGTTCTTCAAATTAAACATCACCTGCATCTCAATGGTTTTCTTCAAAATCATCAAAGAAGGTTTGTTTTGTCATTTTATAGTTGATCTTCCTTTGCTGCTGATGCTTTTGTTACTACCATTTTAATCAAACAACCTTCACTAAACATTTGCTTAAGACTAGTTATCTAGGCAAGTGATCCTCTCTCTCTCACTCTCACTTTCACTCAGACAATTCACTATCATTCATATATTTTTGTTATCATTTTCAGGAGCTCACATTGGACCTGAACCAATGACCAATAGATTTGTTGTTGTTATGGTAATTCAGAAATATTGCTATTCTGCAGATCTAGCTTGGAGAGTTTCCATTACTTGGTGGTTTTAAAATCAATTATGGAAATTGAATCTTAATTTTCTGTATACTGTCTATACTACTTTGTTTGTTGTAATTGTGAAATTTTGTTTTGATCTCGTGTGTTATGCACATACTCTCTTTCCCTTTATGCAGTCGGGAACTGATGAAAGAAGTGTTCCAGGGAACACTATTGCTGTCCAAGCAGACATGCCATTCAGTGGCCTCACTACTTTCGGAACTGCATTTTTGTCGAAGTTTGAGTGTTCTCAAATGCCACATCTAGTTAGTTAATTGTTCAATTCTAGTTTGCTGCGATAGTTAATTTTTCTGCTTATATAGAATTTAATACCTTCTTTTCCTTTGAATTTCCGATCGCTTCAGAATTTTGAAAAATATTCAGGTACCTCGGTATTTTTCAATTTCGCATTTTATTTCCTCCAATCTTTGAATTTAGTTCCAATTATCGTCATTTATTTGCTGAATTAACTTGTAAAATAATTGTTAGCACCTAGGGGTTTTTTTTATGTAAGGTTGTTTTTAATTTTAGTTGGAGAATATATTGTGGTTTGATTGTTTGTTAGGTTTTGATAGTCATAGGGTTTTTAATTCGAATTTCTAGCTTAAGTAAGGACCTCATTTCTTCTGCCTCAAATTAATTAAATTTAATGGTTAGTATTTGTAAAATTTAATGTAATGTAAAATTTTGGCATGTTATTAATTGTAAAATATTTGGTATTTGGGGGTTTTTCATTGTTACTGCAATTATATAATTGGTTTTGATGCAGAACATATATGTTTCAGCAAGTAAGTATTAATTTAGGGATGGGATACTTGTATTTTAAGCCTGAAAAGTCATTAATAGGTTGAATAAATACTGCTTATAATTTTTGTTCAATTTTTTCTTGAATTTTGGTGAACTCCTTTAGTAATTATTTGGGGCTTGTTATGTTACGAATTGGTATTGAGTAGATATGGATATTCTCTGAGAATTTTTTTTACTTGCATCATAGCCTTTTTTATGATGTTTGCCTTGTGTTTACAAAGATTTTGTATTTTGTTTTCTACCTAGTTTTTTTTTCATCCTGCCTAATTTGTCGAACTTCTGGCATTAGTGAAGTTTTTATTCAAATTACTTGTGTGCTACCATAGGTGCTATTGGCTGGGGTTTACAAGGAGCTACGTCAGGCATGGAGGATGCCAAAGAGCAAATTGTACAGGTGTCCAAAAATTCCACGCTACCATCTCAAGATGAGGTTGTGTTCTTATCTTGGTTCATTGTGGAATATTTGATTGGTTAAAGATCTTAGCTACGTACAAGATTAAAATTTTATTCTCTGGAGTTCTATAGTTACTTTTGATTGATTGGACTGATTGGAATTTTAGGTGTTCATTTGTAAAATTTTCATAACTTGTTTGTTCTGTTGTTTCAGAAACTGAATATGACCCATGGTTTTGCTTGGCACTTTTACGTTTTAAATTATCTTAACACCTTACAGTTTTCTTCTTCCTATGGATACCATTACAGCTTGCAGTTGAATGTTTCTTTTAGGTATATCTTGTGACACCTTTTCTTTCTTTGTTCACCTCACTTTATAGCCTATTTTTTTCCCTCCTGCGTTGGATCTTTTTTTTTTAAATCACATGATCTCAAATTTCAATTTCTTTTAACATTTATTGGAAGAATAATATGGTCTCATTTGATTGTTTCTCCTACCTGGTTCTTGCTTCTACTCGTATTTCTTTTTGGATGAATAAATTTATTTGTTTAATCCTCATCATCCTGTACAATATCATGCTTGCAAGTTTTTGCTTTCCTCCTTATTGCAGATTTACTATCCTGGTATCCCTCTGTTGTTCTTGATGTGGATATTTCTTGTGAAGAAGTACTTACATTTTGCTGTTTATTCATGCTTACAGGATAGGAGCAAATGGTTTGGAGAACTCGTAAGCACTCCTCTGTCACTCCTAAACCAGTTGTTTAAATTATTTTCATAGCCTACTTTGATTGCTGTTATTTGTGGGAAAATTAGTCTACATTCTTTAAGCTGATCTTAAACTGCTTCCTACATTGTTTCAGCCTTGGGAAGAAAGTTTGCGGGATGCACACGAGTTTGGAAAACTTGTTCTGTTTTAGAACTTGGATCCAGCTTACTCTTCAGCAGAAGTGGAGGTAATATTTATTATGAATCACAATTAGGTTGTGTTTGAAGCATTTTGTATTTACACACATAAATTTCTGTGTTCTTTCACTTTTCCTCTCCCTACATGTGTGGTTTGTACCTTTTATCTTTCTTATGAATAATGCATGTTTATATTGCAGGATATAGTTTGGAATGCCTTCAATGAAACTTGCAGAGCAAAGATGGTGCAGCAGACTGCGTTGTATTTTTTATTACTTTGCAATGTGTATAGTCATAGGCAAGTTCAACTAGTCAGTATGTTTTTCATATGTATTATTTATTTTAGTTTTGATTCTAAATTTTTATTTTTATTTTAATATTTACGACAACTTCAGTTATAACTTTTGGATTTTAATTGTGTTATTAATTTATTATTTTAAATTCTAAAACTAAATTCATTAATTTTTATATTTTTTTAAATATTTTTTTTAAATATTATGTTTTTAGCGATGTTTTTGCTAGAAGCGTCGCTAAAGGTTTGGGTTTATAGCGGCATTTGTGATAAAAGCGCCGCTAAAGGTTTCGGTCTTTAGCGGCATTTATGGAAAAAGCATCGCTAAAGGTCTTGGGCTTTAGCGGCGTTTGTGGGAAAAGTGCCGCTAAAGGTCTTGTAGAAGCGCCGCTAAAGGTCTTGGTCTTTAGCGGCATTTTTTCCGGCGCTTCTCAAAGCGCCGCAAAAACTTTTAGTGGTGCTAGAAAGCGCCGCTAAAGGTCTAAAAAAGCGCCGCTAAAAGCCTGTTTTGGTGTAGTGCCAGTTTCAGGCCACGCGTCCCCTCCCATGGGTCCAACGAAATGAGGACCAAATTAAAAATAGAGACAAATCTGCGATCCAAATTAAAAAATGAAGAAAAGTCGTAAAAGGACTAAATCGAATCAAACTAAAAGTGCGGAAGGGCATAAAGTGAAAATAACCCACCTGCACAAAAACACGTGGACCCTGGGTTGCGGGTCGGGTCGACGCGCGAGTAGGAGGCCTTAAGAACCCAAACGGTGCCGTTTTAGGGCTATTGGATTAGCCCTAAACGGCATCGTACCGCAGCTTATAAAGGCTAAATTTTTTTGTGAAATCAGTCATTTTCCTTTTACTTAAAAAAAAACTGAGTTCTCTCTCTCCCTCTTTTCTCCCTCAGTCTCAGTCCTTAAGTTCAGGCCTCCACCGCCGCCTCCATGGCCAGTGGCCGGAGTTACGCGAAACAGGCTTCTCAGCCCTCCCTTCACGGCGTCCCAGAAGGCTAAGCCTTCTCAACCGTGGGAGCGAGAGAAAAAAGGAAGAGACTCCCTTCCCCGCTCGACTCTGGTGATGGCGAAGGTGGGTTTCGGCCGGCCTTTGAAGCAAATAGGTATATTTCTTTCCCTTTTTCGTTTCATTTTTGTTAAAAAGAGTAGTAAAACAAACAAAAATAAAATAAAATAAAATAAAAATAAAAATAAAGAAAATACAAAGAACGCAAGAATAGAAAAAGAACCGGAATCAACCTTTTTTAATTTTTTTGATCTGCTTTTTATTCATTGGTGTTGTAAAAAAAAGAAAAGAAGAAAAAAAAATGTTGGTATTCGGCTATTTTTTTGCTTTCTGCCTTTGCGTGTTCTCTTTTTGTTTTTGCAGGTGGAGCAGGTGGCTGAGTTAGTGGCGGTAGCATGTGGTGCGGCAGTGGCAGAGGGCAGGTGGTACGGCGCCAGAGATTAGGAGGCTAGGGTTTCTTTTTTCTATTTAAGTATTTTGGGCCGTTTGGGCCATTAGGGTTTAGTTTTAGTTAGGCTTAAATTTTGGGGTTTGGGTTAGTTTAGGTGGGTATTGGGTTGGTATTGGTTTTGGGTTTTGGGCCATTGTAAGGGTTATTTGGACCCTGGGCAAATTTGGGCTTGTACAATATTCATCTCTAATGGTAATCTAATATTTATCCTAATATTGTCATCAGCACCAAGAAGAAGAAAACTGAAACTCTATCTTATTACCTAATCGAATTTTGAAAAAATAAATCTAAAAGATTATTTAAAATTCTAATTAGGTATTAATTTATTGTTATGTTAAAATCACGCTAGAAATGTGGATTCAATTATTTAAGAGATTATTGAAAGTCACTTAAGTTGTTAATAATTAAAATGAAATGATTTTTCTTTTATTAAAATGAAATTTCATGATTTATTTGAAAGTTGAGTTTAAGTTCAATGGTTTATAATGTAAATTATCTAATATCCATTGTATTTATTGTCACTAAATGAGCATTACAAGTTAAAATAAGTTAAAATCTCTAGTAGTAATTATTAATATTAAGTTTTGGTTTTTTCTACCTTTAATTTATCGGCACATATGGGAAAAATATAATTTTAAATTCTTCTAATTTTTAAAACTTTTTAATAATTAAAGAAAAATAAAAGAATAGGGTCAAATTGACAAATGTTGTAAAGGTTAAGGGCTAAATTTATTATTGTATCTAGTTTTTAACAGAGTTAAAGGAAAATCAACAGAGATTGAAAATAGAAAGATCAAATTTGAGCAAATAAAAGTAGAGTAACTAAATCCACATAAACCGAGAATCCAGGGACTATCCTTACAATTTAACCTAAAATGTAAAAACTTAAATACATAAATATTATTTTAGTAATTTCTAAACAAAGTTAGCACTTTAATGTAAGGGTGTTCAAATTTCGGTTAAAACCAAATTAATCGATCGAACCGATCTAATTCGGTTAATCGGTCGGTTAATTGATCTAATTCAGTCGAAGGTTGATTAATTATTTTTTTGGAAGTTCGGTTATCAATTAATTCGATTTGAAATCTGGTAATTAACCGAACTTAATAATTAATAATACAAATAATATTTAATTTTAATTGATTAATTCAGATAATTCAATCAAATGAACTTTATTACTTTTTAAATATATTTAATACTTGTTTTAACTAAAATAAAAAATAAAACATATAAATTTCGATTAACATTTTTTAAAAAATTTCCTTATTTTTCCTACAATCAGCCTATGCACGTATTTTTTTCATTTATTGGTAAATTAATCGTTAATATATCCTTTCCTTTCTCTAATCTTCCTCTATTTTCTTTTCATTTTCTTTCCTTTAATTATATTTATCCAAATATAGGGTTAATGTAGAATTTTTATTTTATTTTAATTTTTACCATTATCCTTTATATTTTATCTTTAAAATTAAAATTACATTTAATAAATAGTATAGTTATATTTCGAAATTAATTTTAAATGATATATAAATATATTTTAAATATCAATTTAAATTTAAATCTCTAAAACTTAACTTTTTAATACTTAATATTTCTATTTTATCGAACAACCTTTAAGTATTGCACTCACACTCGCAAATAAATAAATAAATAAATAATGGCCTTGTGTAATTAAGAAAGTTGAGAATGGGTTACTCCTCACCTGGTGGAATTGGCTACAATAATGGAGGAAAGAGAAAAACACTAAGGAATACCCAATGATTGGGAGGCAACGGCATACCCTACACATACTATTTACTGTCGGTGGTAATGAATCAATTGCCTACTTTACACATATTTTGTTTTCTTCACTTTTTCTTGTCCTGCACTATTTGGATTTATGAGTGATGGGTGTCGAGTCTACCAATATAAACCTATGCCTAATTTGCAATTAAAGCAGTATAAAGAGTAGGGTCGATCCCTCAGAGACTGGATTTACTGAAAATTATTTTTCTCTCGACCAGATTCGTGTCTGGCCAGTTGTCGTGCCCAAGAAATTTGAGGGAGGATAAAAATTGAAAACCTTAAATAAACAGAAAAAATGCGTGGAAAGTAAAAGCTGAAAATAAAATAATAAAATCAATTAAATAAATCTGAAGAAAAATTAATTAAAATTAGCTCAACTTTAGGCACGAGTTTTTCCTCGTCTTTGAACCGATCCTCGAAATTAGATGAACTCCTCTTTCCAATAAGCTAGTTATAGCTACCAAGGACGTCTCGGACACCAACTCTTCCTTGTGTAAATTAGTTATGGAACGTCCTATAACTAACCCTTACCGATCGAACAACTAACGAAACGTTTGTGATTTAGAACTCCGGCAGCTTTGCGTTCTAGAAGAGCCTAGCTCGAACCAATGCCCTCAACCGCGTGGGACATTTAAATCTGGTTACTACTTCCCTTGAAGGAACCAAACAACAATCCCCACTTGGCACGCCAATGTGTTCACAAAAAACTAATTAGACAATCGACCCTTTTGGAATTCCAACTGTACGTCTAACCACACTAACTCAAACAAAATCTTTTTTTGACTTAGTGTTGATTTGACTTTGTGAGTTGACAAAGTCATACTCTTAACCCAGAGAAATAATAAGTACTGAAAATTAAGAATTAAATTGCTCGGGTTTGTAACTCACGGGTCTTGACGAAGTTAACACCGACCTAAAGTTGAAATGGGTTTAGTTGACCAAGGTTTGGGCCATGTTGGTATTGGGCATAATTGGAGAAGGTTGAATAAATGAAAAAGAAATGAAAGTAAGTGGGTGAGGGTGATGCAAGGTTTGGGTGCCAAAGCTAGAAACTAATAGATGAAAAAAAATATAAGAAATCAATGTCAGCCACTAAATTTGCAAAAAAAGGAAAGAAAAGATTGAATTCAAAGGATAAAAACTTGATTGAAAACTTGATGAATGAATGAACATAGTAGCCCCTATTTATACTAGTAGCCTTGAACAAATTTGCCTAATTAAAGGCCACTAACCATAGAAAATTAAGGAAAAATATTCCCATGATATAAAAAATCCCTACATAATCTCCCACTAAGTCAAAACAAAATTTCAGCTAATTACATCTTGGAAAAATTCCGTTTTGGCCCGCCTTCTTTGCTATTTTCTTCAATCTAGCCCAATTGTTTCCTTTTTCTTCTATTTAGCCACAAATTGCACCCCTGCACAAAATTCAATATAAACATGGAAAAATCAGTGGTGCACTCTCATAAATTAACCAATTTAATTACATAAAATATGTAATTTTAGCATTTAATCAATGAGTAAAATCGATACTACTTATTTTGTGCTATATTTTTTAGTTTTCATATGATGATCATCAAATTCATGCTTATCCAAAGCTGGTGTATGCAAAACGATAAAGTTAATCTTTATTGCTAGTCTTTCTTCTTTTTACTTTTGAATACTCTTCTCTTGTTGCTGTCGTTGAAATATTGTTGGATTGTTGATATCTTGCTACTTTTTAATACCATTTAAATTTTTTTAATATAAATATTAAAATTATAATGATTTTAGTTATTTAATTTAATCGAGTTGTATAACTTGTCAATACTTGGATTTTGAAAATGAAAATAAAAATGAGAGTCGCCACCAATCTTTTTTGATGAGGTGTGATCGGGCCACCTCAAAAAGTGGTTGTTTTTAATAAACAATTTGATTTTATTAAAACAACGATCTTGGTCCACAAAATTCAGAAAAATGGGTTCGGGAGTCGGTTACATACGAGGAAGGATTAGCACCCTCGTAACGCCCAAAATTGGTATCTAGTTGATTATTTAGTGTCTTAGTATCGAGAATTAGAACACGATCCTTTATTGAAATGTTAAAAATTTTTGAGAAAAGGGCATATTTCACGTTAATCGAGAAAGAGAATTATATCCAGTAAGATAGGACACAATGTCTTTGAATTCCTAATGTGCGAATGAATGCCAAAAATTTACTTATTGGAAAGATATTTAGCTATCTCGGATTTGAAAAATGGATCATGTCCAGTAAGTTAGGACACAATCTTTTGGGATCATGCCCAGTAAGTTAGGACACGATCTTTTCTTAATTCCCGAGATCGTTTAAAACTTGAGAAAAAAAGGGATCATGTCCAATAAGTTAGGACATGATTTCTTCTTAATTCCCGAGATAATGAAAACTTGTTTGAAAATACTTGTATTCAGATTTATCGAGAAAATCGAAACCCCGTAAGTTAGGGTGTGACTTTTTCAATTCTTAAAATACGAAGTTTAACTTATTTTAAAGTCGTGATTTATACCTTAAATAAAGAAATAAAACACAATTCAATATGAGTAGCAAAACAATAATAAATACTACGATGTAAACATAACGCAAGCAACCACAAAAAATAATAAATAAATAAATAAAAGATGACAAAACAATTATGTATGAAATAATAACAGCTAGGGCTAAAATATTTCATAAAAATAATGATTAACACATAAATAAATAAATATAAGATAAAACAATAATAACAATACGAAAATAAATTAAATTATAAAAGTAAAAATTTATGTATGTTTATTTATATATAACAAAGTTTAAAATGAAAGAAAAGATATAAATAAGTAAATAATAATATTAATAATAACAAATAATCTAAAGTTTTAAAGAGAAAAGATATATAATTATATAATAATAATATATAATAAGATAAATATATTTAAAATTTAAATAAGTAAATATAAATAAAATATAGTAATAGTAATACTTTGAAGGTATAAAAGGACATAATAAATAATAAATAATAAAATGATATAATAAGATAATTACATACGCAAAGACAAATGCATATATATAAAATAAAAATAAAGCTAAAAATAATACAAAACTAATTAATATATTAATACAATAGTAACGAATAAATAAAAGGAAAATAAAACTAATAATAATAAATAATATTATTATCAAATTATTAGTTTTAATAATAAAATAACCAAAATACAAACAGAGGGCTAAATTGAATTTAAAAAATAAAATTTAGGGTCAAATCACAAATAAATTAAAGGAGAAGGACCACGTTGAATGCGCAAATAACAAGAAGGGGCCAAATGGGCAATAATCCCGTCCCTCCAAAACGCACAGCTTCATTGAGGACCAAATCGAGAGAAAGATGAAATTTTGTGGCAAAATTAAAAAATAAAAACAAGATAGGACCCAATTGTAAAAAGCCTCAAAAGCGAAAGGACTAGGAGCGGAAATAACCCCTTTTATCCAGAAACATACGGATCCTAGGCAGTTCGGGTCGGGTCGATCCGATCCAGGTCAAAACGACGCCATTTTAGCTCCCTATATAAGTTAAAAAGTTTCAAAAAAAATCATTTTACTCTTCCTTCTAAAAAAAATTAGAAAAATCCTTTCTTTCCTCCTCACTCTCCAAAAAATCCAGCCATGGGTCCGGTGAGGGCTCCGGCCGTAGCCACTATGCTGGACTCCAGTCGTCGGCGTCAGCGCCTCCGCGCATGGTGGCCGGTGAAGGCAAAAAGTTGTATTTTCTAGATCTCGACCCCCTAAGCTCAAATTCGTCCTCAAAATACCCGAAAAACCAAAGAAAAAGGACCACTAGCCTTCTCAAGAACCGATTCTGTCACCAGAGAAGAAGCCTCCGACGACAAGTACACGAAACGACACTGGTGAGATCCTCTTCACCTTCTTTTTGTTTTATTTTTGTATATAAATAAAACCAAAAAAAATAAATAAAATGAATAAATAAAAGTCAGTGAACGAATATTAAAAAGACTTTGTAAATTCATTTTTCTTGATTCCTTTTTTTATGTTCGTACAAAAAAAGAAGAAGCCCCCTAAACTTTTATAACATATTTGACTTTATAGCCAAGAGAAAGAGAAGAAAACATGAAAGCAAATCCCCTCTTTTTGCTACTGTTTTTGTGGTCTATTTCTGCTTTTCTTGGTTGCGTGTTTGCAGGTGACTGTGGCGAGTTGCAGAGGGTAGGTGGGCAGAGGCATGCGGCGGTGGCAGAAGGCCCTAGGTTCGGCGTACCTAGGGTTTGGCATTTTCTTTCTTTTTTTTATTTGGTGTTGGGCTAGGGTTTATTTTAGGCTAAATTGGGTTTGGGTCATATTAGGCTTGTTTGGTCAACATTGTAATTGGGCTTCTATTTTTTTTTCTGGTATTGGCCCAGGCAAAATCTGGGTCTTACACCTTTTATAGTTAAAAGAAAGTAAAATAATAAAATTTAGTTCAAAATTGTTGAAGTTATAAAATAAAAAATCAATTCAAAAATAAAAATTTCTTTTGTTCAATTCTAATTGAATTGGTGTCACAAGTTAATTAACTATTAAAATAAGTAATATTATTCAAAGGTATTTTATAAAATTTTATGCAAAATTATCAATAAAATATGAATATAACGGGATTTGAAGTAAGACTCGTCTACAAATGAATTCAAAATTTTTACTCGATTCGATCAAATATTCACCCCTAAATATTACATTTTTTGAATCTTCATCTTGGTGAACATAAAAAGGAGAAGTTATCCTTTGTGTGTATGTGTGCTTTAGTGTTTCCTTTAATTGTGTGGCTAATTAAGTGCTCCTTATTTCCTTTGAAAACAAATTTTGATAGAAATGAAAATAAAGAATATTGATATTTAAAATGTAAAAATAAAATAAAATATTGTTTGAACATGTATAAATTAATATTGTACGCATAAAATTGAATAATATTTAATACCAAGAAAAGTAGAAAAAATATGTTAAAATAATATTTTGGTGAATCAAATTTAATAATTAATTTATAGTTGATAGTTATATACAATATGGATGATAAAATATCCTCTGAAATCTTCCCTTGGTTGACCATAAAGGGGAAGTCATTGTTTTATGTTTTTTGGTATTTATTTGTGAGCCATACAAATTATACATAATAATAGACCTTTTGAAGTCATCCTCTTCTGTGTTTTGTTCCCGTTAATTCTGTGGCTAATTAAGTGCTCTTTATTTCCTTTTAAAACAAAGTTTTCTTTTCCTTTTTTTTTGGTAGAAATTAAAATAAAGATTATTTATTTGAACTTTCAAAGTATATTTAGAACAACCCTAAAATTTTAAAAATAATAATTAAGTCTCTTTTTTTTTTCATTTAATTAAGTACTTGAACTATCAAAATACATCAATAAGACCCTCAAACTTTTTCAGAAAAAGCAATTAAGCCCCTACATTTTTTTTTGCACATTCAATTGTCAAAATGCATCAAAAAGGCAATTTGACCGTTAAAGCTTACCGCCGCTAAATTTTTCAATTAAAGCCACAATGTGTCACAACCACGTAGTGTGTGGCAAAAAAATGATAACAAAATTAAAATCAATAGAAGTTATAAAATTATTAAATTTTAATAAAAATATAAAAATAGAAAACATATAAAATATATAGAAATATAAAAAAATTATAAAATTTTATAAAGTTGTAAGAAAATTATAAATAAATATAAAATTAAGTAAAAAATTATAAAATTATTATACCAAAAGAAGCATTTTATAAATTTTCTATAATTTTGTTGATTTTATTTTTATCATTTTCGCACATGTCACATTATGTTGCAACACGTGAGCCTTGTTCATGCATTTTATAATTTTTTATGATTTTATATTTATTCTAATTTTAATAAATTTTAAATACTTTTAAATTTTAATAATATTTATAACTTTTATTGATTTTTATCTTTTATATACTTTTTACCACATGTCACTCCGTGATTATGACACAGGATGGCTTTAATTGAAAAAAATTAGGGGCAATTAACTTTATGATCATCTGTTAAAGTTTACGATCAAAGGGCCTTTTTGATGTATTTTAACGGTTTGGGTGTGTAAAAAGCTCTCAAACTTTTCAAAAAAAAGCAATTAAACCCATCCTCTCTCTGTTTTTTTTTTGCACTCAATTGAGCACCTGAACTATCAAAATGTATCGAAAAGACCCTCAAAATTTTTCAAAAAAGCAATTAAGCCCCTACTCTTATAAAAAATTAGAAAAAAAATTATAAAAAATCATAAAAAATAAAAAATTGTAAAATTTTATAATAATCATTAAAAAATTATAAAATGCATTGCTTGATTGCTTTTTGTGAAAAAGTTTGAGGGTCTTTTTTTTATGCATTTTGGCAATTCAAGTACCCAATTGAGTGCAAAAAAAAAGAGTAGGGGCTTAATTGCTTTTTTGGAAAAAAATTGAGGGCCTTTTTGATGCATTTTGAAAGTTCAAATACTTAGTTAAGTGCAAAAAAAAGAAAAAAGTAGGAGCTTAATTGTTTTTCCTTTTGAAAAAAATTGAGGGCTTTTTACACTCTTAAACATTTTATAAATGAATTTTGATTTTTTGTAGTTTTATATATGAAATTTTGATTTGTTTAAATTCTCATAAATTATTAACATAACATCATTTTATATTTATATATTACATACATAAATAATTAAATATTCTCATGGGCTTATAATGGAAAGTACAATGAATATGTACCAACAGAATGTTTGTGGTCACCACAAATATTCTCATGACATCAGCCTCCTGCTTCAACACATACAATGAGGATTCCATATCTAAAAGTAAAAAGAATCATGAAAAAAATACAATGCATAGTAAATCAATTGTACATGTTGTGTATTAACATAATAATCTTAACCATATCGCTCGTTGACTTTCATGAGACCACATACATTATTGTCCACAACTTCTAAAATTTGAATTATCGTACATTTTGCATTAAAAAATCTCATGGTAATCTTATTTTCAAGTAAGATACACATTATAGGAGATCAACTCCCCTAAATGCATTTTAGGTGTTATCTTTCATAAGCTAGTGATTTTTTCTTGATTAATATAATCATGCCTCAAATCTTAAAGGTACACTTCATTAGAGTGAGAAGTTCTAAGTTCCTTGTCGAAATCGTTTTTTGAAAACAAAAAATTTAGTTGTCGACTTTTAAAAATAAAACTGGAGTCGCCACCGATCCTTTTATTAAGGTGTGATCGGCCCACCTTAAAAAAATATTTTGGCCTACGAATTTTGAGAAAACGAGTCCGGAGTCGATTCACATACGAGGAAGGGTTAGCACCTCGTAACGCCCAAAATCGGTACCAAATTGATTATTTGATGTCTTAGTGTCGAAAGTTAAAAAGATTTTAAAATAAGCTTGAATGATGAAATTTGCAAAGGATAACCAATTGTTCAAGTCCTGTAAAGAAATCGAGTCCCAATACGTTAGGGTACGATTCCTCATAATCCCGAACTTTGAATATCACTTTTATTTTATGCGAAAATCTTCATTTCGAGAAAGTAATGAGCCACACCAATACGTTAGGGCACAACGAGTTAAGTTCCCAAAATGATTTTTATGCTCATGCATTTTGAATAAAGAATATTCTCGGTCATTTAAGATTAACAAAGAAAATCAGAACCCAATACGTTAGGGCTCAATTTCCTCGAAAATCCCAAACCTCAAATAATGCTTTTATTCAAAACAAACCTTTAAATCAAGAAAAAAATGATTTTGGTATATCGAAAAAACCAAGATTTATTTTCCAAACGGTATGTTAAAAATTAATGTACAATATGAAATAAATATTTTAATTTAAAATATATATATATACATGTACTTACAAAATATGTAAACACAAGCACAATATACAAGTAAATTTGAAAAATGTGTATGCATATATTTAACATACATATACAACACAACTTATAATAATCTCCAACAATATGCATGTAGATTTCAAAGAAAGTAAGTATATGTACAAAAATAAGGAAAATACATATGTATTGTAAAATATAAGTGTACATACATATATACTTATTTATAAAGGCTATGAAAACAAAAAAAGGGAATATATATATATAAAATTATGCATGTATTAAAATATGTATATGTATATATGTACATATATGAATGCAAAACTATAGGAATAAAATAATGTAAAAACAAATATGAAAGTATGAGGATATGTATATATTTACAGAATAAAACAAATGTATAAATATATATATAATATAAAATATATAAAAGTTAAAAGAGATAAAATAAAAAAAATATAAAACGTATGTAAAATGCATGTATTTATATAAGTTTTAAGAATATATATATTATAAAGAAATATGTATATATACTATATATTAAAAATGCGTGCATACATAGAGAAATAATAATAAATGATAATAAATTATATAGTGATAATTTTAAAAATTCAAAAATTAAAAAAAATTGCAAAAAACAAAAAAATGAAATTAAAATTGAACGAGGACCAATTTGAAACGCACGCATTATATGAGGGGGCCCAAATGGAAATAATCCCTTCCCAAGGCGGTGCTTGCAGAATAAGGACCAATTTGAACCAAAAATAAAATATGCCGCCCAATTTACAAAAAGAGCAAAACAGGTTTAATCGAAGCGCGCTGCAAAAAGGAGGGACCAATTGCGCAAATTTCCCACCGACGTCGAGGCGCGGATCCTCCTTCGGTCCGGTCACCGCATGGTCAGGCACGGGAAACAGCGCCGCTTTTGATCTCATTATTAAAAGAGATTTAAAAAAACATTTCAGCAGATTGAAAAGAAAAAAAAACAAGGTTCCCCCCTTTTGCTCTGCTAGGGTTTCGCACCCAAACCCCGTCGCGCCGCCATTTGCCTAGCCAACGCTCCGATCATGATGGAGCCGACCACCAGGTAAGTGCTCCCCTTTTCTTTTTTATGCTATTTCCTTTTCTTTTTTAATAAAAAACATAAAAATAGAAACAAAAAGAACAAAAAATAGCGAGGAAAAAAACAAAGAATCCCGATTTCACCTTGAAAAACAAAAGATCTGTACTTTTAATGTTCTTTTTCTATTTTCCCCTCTATTTTTTTGGTTTTTTACACTGAATCCCCCCTTTATAGATTTGATAACGACCCTTTTTATAGCTGAAAGAAAATAATAATAAATAAATATAAAAATATTTCCCCAACGATATTTGTTGCTTTTGTTGCTATTGCTGCGCTGTATACCTCCTTTTTCGCAGGTTTGGAGGCTAATGGGGAGTGCGTGCATGCTGGGGAGGGTCGTGGTGCGAGATTCGTGGCGGCATGTGAGGGTGAGCGGCGGCGGTGCTGAAGCAAATAGGCTCCTAGGGTTTCTGTTATTTTGTTTTTGTGTGGGCTAGGTTTTGGGTTAATGTTTGGGCTAGGTTAATTTGGGTTTTGGGCCTGTTTATTGGTTTGGGCCCGGGCATATTTGTTTGCTTGGGCCCGGGCATTATTGGGCTTGTACAGCTGCCCCTCTTTGCTCATTATCGTGTAACGGGAATAGAGCAAAGACTAAAAGCCCAATTGTGCCCGGTCTTACTGAGCCTCACCTTCTTTAGTGCTTTTCTTCTTCAAGTAGCATCATTCCAACCTACTGCATCTTCAGAGGTATAGGAACTAGTGCTTTGATCCACTCCTACTGCATCGTCAGAGAGATATGATTTGTACCTTGTAGCTTCTCAAAAGAACAAAATTTGCTATCTTTAGTCTGCTCTACTGCAACTTCAGGGAGATAAGGCTTGTAGCTTCAACTTATTCTACTGCAACTTTAAGGATAAGTCTGATGCGATCTACTCTACTACAACTTCAGAGAGATAAGATCCATCATTTTAATCCAACCCACTGCAATATTAGGGAAATAGGGTAACTGGCTTCAATGTACTCCACTGTAAACACAGGGAGGTAAAATCCACTATCTTTAATCTGCTCCACCACTGCTTAGAGAGACAAGATCTGAAATCTTCAACCTATTCCACTGCTGCCCAGGGAGATAGAATTACTGGCTTCAATGTACTCCACTGTAACCACAGGGAGGTAAAATTCACCATCTTTGATCTGCTCCACTACTGCTTAGGGAGAAAAGATCTGAAATCTTCAATCTATTCCACTGCTGCCCAGGGAAGTAGAATTACTGGCTTCAATGTACTCCACTGCAACCTCAGGGAGGTAAAATCTGCCATCTTTGATCTGCTCTACTACTGCTTAGGGAGACAAGATCCAAAATCTTCAATCTATTCCACTGCTGCCCAGGGAAGTAGAATTACTGGCTTCAATGTACTCCACTGCAACCTCAGGGAGGTAAAATTCACCATCTTTGATCTGCTCCACTACTGCTTAGGGAGACAAGATCTGAAATCTTCAATCTATTCCACTGCTGCCCAGGGAAGTAGAATTACTGGCTTCAATGTACTCCACTGCAACCTCAGGGAGGTAAAATCTGCCAACTTTGATCTGCTCCACTACTGCTTAGGGAGACAAGATCCAAAATCTTCAATCTATTCCACTGCTGTCCAGGGAAGTAGAATTATTGGCTTCAATGTACTCCACTGCAACCTCAGGGAGGTAAAATCTGGCATCTTTGATCTGCTCCACTACTGCTTAGGGAGACAAGATCCAAAATCTTCAATCTATTCCACTGCTGCCAAGGAAAGTAGAATTATTGGCTTCAATGTACTCTACTGTAACCACAGGGAGGTAAAATCTGTCATCTTTGATCTGCTCCACTACTGCGTAGGAAGGCAATATCTGAAATCTTCAATCTATTCCACTGCTGCCTAGGGAAGTAGAATTACTGGCTTCAATGTACTCCACTGCAACCTCAGGGAGGTAAAATCTGCCATCTTTGATCTGCTCCACTACTGCTTAGGGAGAAAAGATCCAAAATCTTCAATCTATTCCACTGCTGCCTAGGGAAGTAGAATTATTGGCTTCAATGTAATCCATTGCAACCTCAGGAAGGTAAAATCTGCCATCTTTGATCTGCTCCACTACTGCTTAGGGAGACAAGATCCAAAATCTTCAATCTATTCCACTGCTGCCCAGGGAAGTAAAATTATTGGCTTCAATGTACTCCACTGTAACCACAGGGAGGTAAAATCTGCCATATTTGATCTGCTCCACTACTGCTTAGGGAGGCAAGATCTGAAATCTTCAATCCATTCCGCTGCTGCCCAGAGAAGTAGAATTACTGGCTTCAATGTTCTCCACTGTAACCACAGGGAGGTAAAATTCGCCATCTTTGATCTGCTCTGCTGTCTATGCAGGAAGACAAGATCTGCTATATTCAATCTGCTTCACTGTCTCCGAGGGAGGCGAGGTTGGTGTCTTCGATCTGCTTCACTGTCGATGCAGGAAGGCAAAATCTGTTATCATCACTGATCTGTTCTCTGGGGAACATGACCTGTATAATGAACCTAATTATGTCTAATGATTAGGATGGCATGATCAAAATGAATCAAATGCTCCTAACTAGGCATGTATGAATGACATTTGAATGAATGCAGAATGTCATTAAAATGATATTTTAACGCTTAAGTTATCATTACTCCAAGTTTATTAAGGTCTTATCGCTTAATGTACTATAGCGCCTTTATACTCGACTGGTGAACCCAATAAGCACTTGACCAGATTGCCCCCCACTGTAAACCTCCAAGTTTGATTCGTTGGGATGCAAAATTTGTACCATCTTTTCCCGTTGTAACCCAAGAGTAAAAGATTTGGCATTTTCTCAATCCTCTGCTATCGCAATTCAAGGATACAGGATGTGAAACTTTTTGGTCTCCTACACCATTCCCAGGGTGTTGTACCAAATGCTCATGCACAAATGAAGAAATCTTCTCCAAGAACAACTTCTTCTTATTACTCGGTGATCATTGCTTGTTTGTTCATTGAAGCTTTGTCACCAACACGACATCTTGCCATTTTGTTCAATTAATACTTTAGACAAGAAAATTCAAAGGGATAATCTTAATTTAGACTCTTCTTTATCAGATTTCCAACCTGGTGCGTTCTAAACAATAGTCCTGTTTGAGGTTTTTATATTATTCAGAAACTTCTAGAGTAATATGCAAAACTTCCCTTGCGAAAGTTTTATTAGTCCATTAATCATTATTCTAATGCAACATGCTTGCAGAAAGATCATGGATAAGAATAGAGTTGGCTCTGAGTATAGCTCGAAATGAATAAATTGTCAAGGACAATAAAGATGGATAACAAAGAAACTGATTTAGGAATACGTATCTTGGAAATGAATGAAGTGTTCCAAGAATAACAAAAATAGTAGAAGGATTAGGTGCCCCAGATATCACAGCTTGAACTTTGCTGTACAGACTTTCTGAAGACCATTCTGAGTTTAACATGTGCTTGGAGATCTACAGTACTTTGTCAATGCCCCAAGATGTCGCCTACCATTTCCTGCTGATTCAGGTGTAGCAAGACCACTGTATGCCCCATTCTGATCAGTATTTGAGCTGCTCTGATAATTTCAAACGCCATTTTGATCAATCATTTGAGCCGCCCTTTTCGGGTTTTCAACTCAAATTTCCTTTGGTCTAAGGCGCCCTTTGCGGGTTTTCACCTTAGCCTCTCCATTTTACTTTTTCATTTTTCAGTTTTCATTTTCACTTTTTCATTTTTCAACTCATCATTTTTCGACTCAAAGTACCTTTGCGGGCTTTTACCTTGGTCATCCCCTTCTTTAAGCGGAGTATTTCCTGACTGAATTTGAGTTTACAGGACTTTGCAGGTTTATCATCCATCTCGCTCAAGATCAAAACTCCTTTGGAAAAGACCTTCTCTATAACATAATGTTCTTCCCAACTTGGCATCTGTTCCCCTCCAAAACATTTCTTTGTAGAAGGAGGATCTTCAACATTTGGTCACCCTCGTGGAATTCTCTGGGATGAACCTTTTGTTATAGGCTTGCATAATTCATTTCTAGTACATCTGACCGTGATGAATAACTTTTAGCCTTCTTCATCCTATCAAGTTCAATTGATCACATTGCGATTGGATCTGTTCTGCTTCATCCAACTTGCTCAGCCAATACCCGGAGAGAAATAATTTCAACTTCAATAGAAAAAAAATCATGATGAACTAAAGAGAGAGGCACTACTCCGATAGAGTTTTCACCGCATCATTCATGATATTGAACATACTGCAAATTTCTGATATCGTGCTGTTGTTCAGATTGCAATGACAGCGCTTAAACCAGGCACATCCTGGTATGACCATGCGAAGACATCTTTAAATACTTGAAGTAACCCAACCACGTCTAGATTTGTTTTTTCGGTTATGCATGTTACCTCAAGGTCACAGTCTCTATTGTCTCATTTGTTTCTCTTATTGCTTTACCATTCTCAACAAGTCAGGAGATAAGCTACAATTTATGACATCTTCAAAGTCATGAGATCCCTCTAAGCACATGTCTCACCCAAAAGGCAATTTTGAGTCTGTAGCAGCATCACTCATGTCATTGATATTTGGGGACCCATAGTGGGTACCAAAGAAAATACAAAAGAATGTATGAATATGAATGAACGAATGAATGGTTTGACAGAAAAAATCCAAAAGAATGAAGAAAATGTAAAGACTGAAAGAACATTTGCTTAAAGATGATTGCAATAACGTATTCATTAAAATAATAATATTCAGACGTGAGCCTATTTCACAAAGAAGTTCTTATTGCTTCTAGGCTAAAAGCAACAAGTGTGTTCTGAACATTACTCTAACAAACTCTAAATACTACAGGGTTTCCTCTGCAGTCCAACTATTTAGAACATTCCCAGGTTTATAAAGGGCGAACATCTAATAAGATCTCTTCTCCAGTTGTTTCTTCGTGTTCGGCACTGATGTGAACATTTCCCAACATTTCTTCATTCATCGCGGTCCCTTCATTATCCATATGATTGAGTAGCGGGTTTTCTGTACTGAATGAATCCTCAAATTTGACAATGCCCATATTGATAAACATTTCGACCAGCTTTCTAAAGGCAGTGCAATTTTCTATAGAATGCCCCGTAATTCCCGCATGATAGTCACATTGCGCATTTGTGTCATACCATTTGGGGTACGGAGGTTGTAAAGGCTTCAAGTAGAAAGGGGAGACAACATGTGCATCAAATAAACTTTGATACAACTCCTGGTATGACATTGGGATTGGTGCAAACTGAGACTTCTTAATGTTTTGCTTTGTGCCAAACTCTTGTCTTGGGGGGATCTGATGGCCAGTAGTAACCGTCTTTGGTTAGTTTACGGTAATCGGCTTTGAATAACTCTCGTTATACCTACCCACACTATTCACCTCCTTTTTCCTCTTCCTCGAGACTTTTGAAGTATTGTTTTGGGAGTTCCACTCTTGCCCATTCTGTTTGTAACGATCTTCAAATTGTTTTGAAAACTCTACTTTCGCCTATTTTGTTTCCACTAGATCATCGAGGACAACAGGATTAGTTAGATTGCCCCTAAGATTAGAACCTGAGCCTGTCGCGAAATTCACCGGTGTCGAGGTATTGGTCTGGTACTGTGGTCGAATGTTAACAGTTACCCTTTGTGGATATGTGTTTGGTTGTGCTTGGATGTTTGTTAGGGTAAAGCCTGGAAGATATGCAGGGCCTTCATTATCATTCCCAAAGTGGACCACTGGGTTTTTTCCTTTTTCTAACCTCATATCCAGTAACTGGGTTAACTGGCTCATCAAATTTCTTTGGATTTCTAGCATCTGATCCTTCATATCTTGTTAAAATTTGGCCAATTGCTCTAGCATCTGTATTTGCATCAGCTCTAATCTCTCCATCCTTTGGTCCATTCCTTTAGTTTCTGTTCGGGTACCGCAGGAATGTTGGTTTTTTAGCTGAAATAATTTTACTCAATTAGGGTCTTTTAATGGTCTTTAATGCACGTGATGTTGTGTAATGCAAATGCATGAAGTGAATGCAAAAAGAGACGTTGATTCTTGGTTCAATTCTATTGGAAAAACTTTACTAGAAAAAAAATCTCTTTATATAAAGTAGATATATATACGATTTTGCCCTTATAGGCGGAGTCATTCGATCCTCTTCTTCATTCAAGCATTAAGATAAATATCACGAACTCTTCAAAAGTGATGTCTCTTCTATCTCCTTTTTACTTGATCCGGGCCGTGACTCATTGCTCCTTTATCGTTGTGATGCTCGTTGGCTTCCCTTTAAAAAAAAGTTCAGCGGCTCTCGATTAATCTTCGTCAGCTTGAGTCTTCGGGCAACGGAACAATAGTTGTGTAGTCCTCCATTAAACTATTATCTTTCCCTTGTTGTGTTTTCTCAGAACATATTCGGGCAACCATATTATTTTCCACTTTATCAAGAAACTCATTTCCTTATGACAAGCTTTCTAATCTAGTAATCGAACTCAAATCAACATCTCTTTTCTAAGATGCAAATGCAATGCAATCATGATGTCATGCAATCAAAACAAAATAAACACAAGTCAGTATCACACCAAAAAGATATAATCCAATACATACATGAAATAGCAAGAACATTTATTCAGGAATCCACTAGGGTTTGGTATAGCTCTACCTAGGGCAAGTTCCTAAAGCTCACTATATGAGGCTTAGTTTCTAGAGTAAGGGTACCCGAACCAACAGATTCCTCGATCCTCACCCATTATAGACTCATGTGGATCGAGTTCAGTTCAGGGGGATACATTTCCCTATGGCTGCACGGAGATGAAAATCTCATGAAGACATAAGTACGGATGTATCCCGGAAGCGGTCCACTACCCTGCACGGAGGTGAAAACCTCACGAAGGACTAGTTTCTCGCTCCCACTTAAGAGGGTAAAACTGACCATGTAATGTAAAATGCAAATGCAAAGTTGCCAAAATACCATGATAAAACATCAATGAGCGTGAAGGGAACTCATGAATTTTTTAAAAAACTTTTGATTTTCGACACAAAGACAAATATAATCAATTTATGGCTCGACTCTCTAAAGTCCCCAGCGGAGTCGCCAAGCTGTCGAAACCGTTTTTTGAAAACAAAAAATTTAGTTGTCGACTTTTAAAAATAAAACTGGAGTCGCCACCGATCCTTTTATTAAGGTGTGATTCGGCCCACCTTAAAAAAATATTTTGGCCTACAAATTTTGAGAAAACGAGTCCGGGAGTCAGTTACGCACGAGGAAGGGTTAACACCCTCGTAACGCCCAAAATCGGTACCAAATTGATTATTTGATGTCTTAGTGTCAAAAGTTAAAAAAGATTTTAAAATAAGCTTGAATGATGAAATTTGCAAAAGGATAACCAATTGTTCAAGTCCTGTAAAGAAATCGAGTCCCAATACGTTAGGGTACGATTCCTCATAATCCCCGAACTTTGAATATCACTTTTATTTTATGCGAAAATCTTCATTTCGAGAAAGTAACAGGCCACACCCAATACGTTAGGGCACAACAAGTTAAGTTCCCAAAAATGATTTTTATGCTCATGCATTTTGAATAAAGAATATTCTCGGTCATTTAAGATTAACAAAGAAAATCAGAACCCAATACGTTAGGGCTCAATTTCCCTCGAAAATCCCAAACCTCAAATAATGCTTTTATTCAAAACAAACCTTTAAATCAAGAAAAAAAATGATTTTGGTATATCGAAAAAAACCAAGATTTATTTTCCAAAGGGTATGTTAAAAATTAATGTACAATATGAAATAAATATTTTAATTTAAAACATATATATACATGTACTTACAAAATATGTAAACACAAGCACAATATACAAGTAAATTTGAAAAATGTGTATGCATATATTTAACATACATATACAACACAACTTATAATAATCTCCAACAATATGCATGTAGATTTCAAAGAAAGTAAGTATATGTACAAAAATAAGGAAAATACATATGTATTGTAAAATATAAGTGTACATACATATATACTTATTTATAAAGGCTATGAAAACAAAAAAGGGAATATATATATATAAAATTATGCATGTATTAAAATATGTATATGTATATATGTACATATATGAATGCAAAAACTATAGGAATAAAATAATGTAAAAACAAATATGAAAGTATGAGGATATGTATATATTTACAGAATAAAACAAATGTATAAATATATATATATAATATAAAATATATAAAAGTTAAAAGAGATAAAAAAATATAAAACGTATGTAAAATGCATGTATTTATATAAGTTTTAAGAATATATATATTATAAAGAAATATGTATATATACTATATATTAAAAATGCGTGCATACATAGAGAAATAATAATAAATGATAATAAATTATATAGTGATAATTTTAAAAATTCAAAAATTAAAAAAAATTGCAAAAAACAAAAAAAAATGAAATTAAAATTGAACGAGGACCAATTTGAAACGCACGCATTATATGAGGGGGCCTAAATGGAAATAATCCCTTCCCCGAAGCGGTGCGCAGCATTAAGGACCAATTTGAACCAAAAATAAAATATGCAGCCCAATTTACAAAAAGATCAAAACAGGTTTAATCGGCCTTGTTGCAAAAGGAGGGACCAATTGCAAATTTCCCACTGACGTCGAGGAGGCGGATCCTCCCTTCGGTCGGGTCACCGCTGGTCAGCCTGGGAAAACGACGCCGTTTTGATCTGTTATTAAAAGAGATTTAAAAAAAAAACATTTCAGCAGATTGAAAAGAAAAAAAAAACAAGGTTCCCCCCCTTTCGCTCTGCTAGGGTTTCGCACCCAAACCCCGTCGCGCCGCCATTCGCCTGGCCAACGCTCCGTCACGACGGAGCCGGCCACCAGGTAAGCACTCCCGTTTTCTTTTTTATGCTATTTCCTTTTCTTTTTTAATAAAAATATAAAAATAGAAACAAAAAGAACAGAAAATAGCGAGGAAAAAAACAAAGAATCCCGATTTCACCTTGAAAAAAAAAAGATCTGTACTTTTAATGTTCTTTTTCTATTTTCCCCTCTATTTTTTTGGTTTTTTACACTGAATCCCCCCTTTACAGATTTGATAACGACCCTTTTTATAGCCGAAAGAAAATAATAATAAATAAATATAAAAATATTTCCCCAACAATATTTGTTGCTTTTGTTGCTATTGCTGCGCTGTATACCTCCTTTTTCGCAGGTTTGGAGGCTAATGGGAGTGCGCGCATGCTGGGGAGGGTCGTGGTGCGAGATTCGTGGCGGCGTGTGAGGGTGAGCGGCGGCGGTGTTGAAGCAAATAGGCTCCTAGGGTTTCTGTTATTTTGTTTTTGTGTGGGCTAGGTTTTGGGTTAATGTTTGGGCTAGGTTAATTTGGGTTTTGGGCCTGTTTATTGGTTTGGGCCCAGGCATATTTGTTTGGTTGGGCCCGGGCATTATTGGGCTTGTACATTCCTTATTTGCAATTTTGGTTTCTATCATTGTGTGCACCTTTGATTTGATAAAATATATATTGTTTTATATCCATTCTTTACAGATGTGTGAATAATTTCTAAAACTTGCAATACTGTTACAAGTAGAGTTTTATTTCATTTATATTTCTTATATCTATAAATATAATTTTTATAAGTATTGATAATATCCTATTAATCAATAAAATATGTACTTCTCTCTTGCTATTTTATTTGTAATTCTTTTCTCTCCTTATTATTTATTTCATAACAAGTATTAATATATTTTAATTTTACGGTTTATTTTTACTAATAATTATTAAAAAAAATCAAATTGACCTTTTAAGGAAAAATTATATTTTCATCAATAGATGATATTTTTTTAGAATAATGAAAATATTATTTGTTGACACCATTTTTTGATAAAAACTGGGTCGACTTGGATTTTGAAAACGAAAACGAAAACGGGAGTCGCCACCAATCCTTTTTGATAAGGTGTAATCGGATCACCTTGAAAAGTGGTTGTTTTTAATAAATGATTTAATTTATTAAAACAACAATTTTGGTCCACAAAATTCAGAAAGACGGGTTCAGGAGTCGGTTACGTACAAGGAAGGTTAGCACCCTCGTAACACCCAAAATTGGTACCTAGTTGATTAGTTAATGTCTTAGTGTCGAAGATTGAAAACTTTAAAGAGATTTAAAATACAATCATTTATTGAAATGTTGCAAATTTTTGGGAAAGAGGGCATATTTCACGTTAATCGAGGAAAATAATCATATCCAGTAAGTTAGGATACAATATCTTGAATTCCCGATGTGCGAATGGATGCCAAAAATTTACTTATTTAAAAGGTATTTAGTTATCTCGGATTTAAAAAAGGGGAATCATGCCCAGTAAGTTAGGACACGACCCCTTCTTAATTATCGTTAATTTAAAAATACTCGCATAAAACAAAAATGGAAAACGCCTCCTTATCTCGAAGTTACAAGATGTAACATCCAATAAGTTAGGGCCCGACATCTCGTAGTTTGAGAATAAGTTTGCCTTTCATTTTTTATTTAAACCTCATTTGTTTTAATTTTAAAAGGATATTCGGTTATTTAGGACCAACGCGAGAAAAATCGAAGCTCAGTAAGTTAGGGCACAATTTCTCGAATTTTCTAAATACGGAATATTGCCTTTATTTTCAAGATTTTACCCTTTTGAATTTTGAGTACGAATTAATGGAATATTTAAAAACCAAATGCGTGCAATTTTGATTATATTTGAAAAGAAATCGTTTAAAACGAAAAGGATGTCGTACACGATCGTAACAAAATATACAACATACATTTAAAATCCATAACATAATATGCATCATAAAATATACACATAGCATTGAGACTAATAAATCCTAATGATAACATGCATGAATAATAATAATAATAATAATAATAATAATAATAATAATAATAATAATGCAAATGACAATATAATAGCAACAATAATAACAACCACAATAAACATAATACTAATGAATCTAAAGTTTGAAAAGTATTTAAAGATATCAAATAAATAAATGATGGAATAAAATTGTAATAATAATGACAAAAATAGAATAAACAAACCAAATTCTAAAAAAAATAATTAAACCAAAATAAAATTATTAAAACGTTGACCAAAAAATGGAAATAAGTAAATAAATAACCTTAACGGAAATATTAAATAAAACTGATTTTTTTAAAAGAATATAAAATAAAAAATAAAATAAAATTCGTGGTTTAATAGGCCGAGGATCAAATTGCAATCAGACTCAAATTTCGAGGGCAAAATCACAAAATAAGAAAGATAGGATTGCGAGGGACCGAACTGAAACACGCTTGAAACGTGAGGGACTTATAGGGAAATATTCCCCAGCCCTAAAAAGCGGCGTTTAACCGAGGGAGCTGCGCATGGTCTAAGGACCGAATTGAATAGGCAGCAAAATTTGCGGCCCAATTCCAAAATAACTAAAAGGATTAGATTGTGCTATGTTGTAAAGTCGAAGGGACCGCATGCGCAAATATCCCCTCATATCAGAAAACGTGCGGATCCCATGAATGCGGGTCGGGCTTAGGCCAAACGGCGTCATTTTGGCCACTGATGCTAAAGTCCAAAATGGCATTGTATTGACCCCATATAAAGACAAAAAAAATAAATTTAAAAAAAATTGAAATTTTATTTAAAAAAAACAAAAAACAGATACCCTCTTAGTCTTCCTTGGTCTCTCTCAGCCTTTCCCTGGCCGGCCATGGTCGCCACCAGAAGGCATGGCCAGTGTGGGTGGTGGTGGTGTCTTCATGAGAGGGGCTTTAACCGCACCTTAGATCCCACTCGAAGGCCAAGCCTTCTTGACCCAAAAGGCTGAAGGAAAAGGGAGTTTCACACCCCTTTTGGTTCGATTTCGGTGACCCAAAATGGCCTCCGGCGATGGCTCGTGGGACTGTTTCGAGTAAGTTCCCCCCCTTTTCCTCCCTTTTTTATTTCTTTGTTAATCATTTTTGCATGATTTTGTAAAAAGAATTAGTAAATAATAATAAAATAAAAAGAAAAACAAAGAGAGAACAACAACCTTTTAGACTTCTATTATGCTTTTTGATTTCTGATGTGTGTGGAAAAAAAAATACAGAGGTGAAATTTGGGCTCTTATAGCCGGATCTAAATAGCTCTTAATCATTATTCTTTGTCGTTTTCCTATTTGTTTGTTGTTTTTTTGTTTCTGCTGTTGCGTGTGGTGTAACAACTCGGTTTAGACCCTAGTCGGAACAGTGGTTTTGGGACCACAAATCCAAGTTAAAAAAAATTTAATATTAAATTTGGCATTTGCAGTATGTGAATTAATATGTGTGAAAATTTCGTATGAAAATTTAATTGTTTGAGTGCTCAATTTGATAAAAGAACTTAATCGCGTAAAATGAAAAAGTGACTTACTATTTGTGAAAGTGCTATATTGCTATGTTCGTTTAATGTGGAGGCCTTAAAATGAAATTAGGCCATTAAATGATAGAATGGACGGTAGTGGACAACTATTTTTATGTTTTTATATTATTTCATTTAGGTTAAAAAGGTAAAATGACATATTAATAAGAAATAAAATAAAACAAAATATAAAATGGCCATTATATTCATCTTTATCACCGAATGCATGAAAGAAAATAAGCCATTTTCTTAGTTTGAGGGTTCGGCAACTTGAATATCAAATTCGGGTATGTTCTTTGTTCGGTTTTTGATAATTTTTATATTTTTGTGATCGTTGCTTCGAGTGCTAGCAAACCCATGTTTTAATTTTTGAAATTGATGATGAATTTGGTATTTTCCATTGATGTTAGCTTGATGTTTTTGTGGTTTGATGATGAAATATAAACTTTTGTTGATAGATTATTATGTTTAATTAAGTGATTTTTGATAAAAATGTGTATTAAGGATTAAATTGAGAAAAGTGTAAAATTCAAGGTTAAATGTGTGAATAAACTAAAAATATGGGCTGCTAGTAGTATGGGTAGAATTCGGCCTAACAAGGATTTAGTGAAATTTTGTGTATTTTATGTTATTTTGAAATAAGAACTAAATTGAGAAAAATGCGAAATGTTAGGGGCTAAAATGAAAATTTCCATTTATATGTTCTTGAATGGAAATTGAATGAAATGTTGAATAATTAAGTTAATTTTGATATTAATTAGATTGGAAAAAAGTGGAAATAGGATTTGGATCGGGAAAATCAGAAGTTATCGATTAGTCGTTCCGGTCCGTTCACGTCCGTACGAGGTAAGTTCATAAGTAAATAAATGCTAATAAATTTGAATGTATATATGTTATATGTGTTGAATTGATCTTTAATAAATATATGTGTGTATGCCGAATTGAATTTAGAGTTGGAGAACTAGTTACGAGCTTGAATCGATAGAATTACGACGTCCGAAAAGCCCCCTACGAACCATAGGAATAGTTAGGATACATATGACATAACATAGGATTCCGATATGTGTTATCGTGTAAGACTAAGTCTTGGACGTTGGCATCGGTTTGAAATTTATGTGTAAGACTATGTTTGGGACATCGGCATCATATTTGATTTTGTGTAAGACCCTGTCTGAGACAGTGACATCGATATTAATTACATGTAAGACCACGTCTGGGACGTTGGCATTGTACGAGTTTTTTTTAGCTATCCAAGTATCCTATTTGATTCCGAACGGTTCAACTGGCATTCTGAGAAATAAATGAGTATATGAATGTGCATCTGAATCAGGTATGTTGTGATGAATATGAATTTGAGCAATGAACGTGAGTATGATTATGATCATTCGTTATATAATTTATGTGAAAATGAGATGTGAATATTAGCAAGGGAACTATGAACAAATTAATCATATAAGAAATGTAGAATTGTAATTGTGTTTTTGCCATATATGATTTAGGTACAAATGATTTGTATATGAAATTTTGATATGAAATGTGAGTATGATTAAAATGATGATATATATGAAATATATGATAATGAATGATGTGTTATATATGCTCGTGGAAAGGGAGGCATTTGAAAGGATTCTCTCTTTTTTTTTTTTAAGAGAAGAGTGAAAAATGAAAATTTTTAACAAATTTTTGGCTTTTATAGCCTAAATGAAACGGCGCCGTTTTAGCCCCCATGACCCGCGCGCGATCCGACCCGCTCCAGGGGTGATCCGCGTGTTTTCATGAAATGGGTTATTTGTGTGCGCAATCCTTCCTCTTTGCGGTGCATTGCAATTCGGCCCTTTTTCATTATTTTCTTTTATTTTTAATTTATCCCCATAATTTTGTTTTCGTTTTAATTTGGTCCATTTCAGCTCAGCAAAAACCCTGTTAGCCCTTGCCTTGTCAGCGCGCGTTGCAATTTGGTCCTTCCCGGTTTTTTTACTCCGATTTTGCCTAATATTTTCGTTTTTATTTCGATTTAGTCCATATTTTAGCAATTTTATTATTTAGTTGTTATTATTGTTATTATTATTATTATTAGTATTATTAGTATTTCTATTATTATTTATATTATTGTTACTTATTATATTATTATCATATGATAGTTTAAATATACGTACATGTATAATATTATTATTATTATTATTTCCTTTTAGACTTATTTATATATATATATATATATATAAATACCTTTTATATGTATATATATATAAATTTTTTTCCTTTCTGTTTCTCACGAATATATATGTATATTTATATATATATATATTATATGGTTTCTTTTATATCTATTTATATATATATATTTATTTATCTTATTTTATTTTTATATATCTCACATATACATTTTTTATATATATTTTTATGTATATATTTTTTAATATTTATATGAATTTACGATCTTATTTATATGTTACGGCTTATTATTCCGCATGTTATCAATTTGTTCTTTTTATTTATTTTAGTTATCATTGCCCGTATTATTTTTATACTTTCGTATTCGTTATGATATTGCCATGCATATCAACAATGTAATTTGCTTTCACATTTTTACTACGATTTTCATGTTTTATTTTACTCGATATAACAAAATTTGTTTTGAATAAATAATATTTCGTGTTTAGATTCGAGAGGATCGTACCCTAACTTATTGGGTTTCGATTTTCACGATAAATCTAAATGCACAAATCTTTTCAAACTCAAATTTTAAACGATCTCGGGATTTTAAAAAGAATCGCGTCCTAACTTACTGGTCGTGATCTCATTTTTAAATCCGAGATGGCTAAAATATCTTTTAAATAAGTAAATTTTAGCATTTTTCATTCGCGTATCGAGAATTCGAGACATTGTGTCCTAACTTACTGGATATGGTACTCTTTCTCGAATAACGTGAAATATGTTTCTTTTCCCAAAAATTTTCATTTTAATACAATGATCGTATTTTTAATTTTTCCAAGTTCTCAATTTTCGACATCAAGACATTAGTTAATCAACTAGGTACCAATTTTTGGGCGTTACGAGGGTGCTAATCCTTCCTCGTATGTAACCGACTCCCGAACCCGTTTTCTAAATTTCGTGGACCAAAACCGTTGTTTTAATAAAATCAATTTGTTTATTAAAAACAACCACTTTTCACGGTGATCCGATCACACCTCAAAAAGGATTGGTGGTGACTCCCGTTTTTGTTTTCAAAATCCAAGTCGACCCCGTTTTCAATCAAAAAAATGGTGTCAACACGAAAGATATTTGGCACAAACGATATGGACATCTGAGTTACAAACATTTGGCATTATTGCATAGCAAAAAATTGAGGGCTTTTTACACCCTTAAACCTTTTATAAATGATTTTTGATTTTTTGTAATTTTATATATAAAATTTTGATTTGCTCAAATTCTCATAAATTATTAACATAACATCATTTTATATTTATATATTACATGCATAAATAATTAAATTTATTCAATATAAAAATAAATTACTGTATTTATTTTTTAAAATTTATATAATTAAATAAAAAATATAGATACCTCCTTTACTATACACAAATTTTCAATTAGAAGAAAAAGGCTTAGAGTTTTGGAAATTTTAATCAGAAATTTTCTGATTGGAAAAACATAAAGGGAGAGGGTGACGGAAATAATTATAGGAATTCTCATTTATTCCTTTCCAACCCGGCCCCTTTATTTAACACATCCATCCACACAAGAAAACCTCCTAAAAGTTCTGCAAAAATACACAAACAAAGCTACAAAAAACTCATACACAAGATCAAAACCCAAACCAATTTGCAGAAAGGTATTAGTTTTAAATAAAAGTCATGTCACTTTTTAATGTCTAAAATTCAAGCATATTCAAATATTCATCATTTTATTTTCCAAAACTCGAAGCATAATGGAGGAGCCTTGAATAAAGGGTGTATCATCGGGCATGTAAGCACAATTCTTTTCTTTTTGAAAAGATGCAATCTCTCATGCCTAAAATTTAACCGGGAAAATATTGGAATGAAAAAGGAAAAAAAGAATGACATGAACAAATATTAATAATAACATCTTTAAAAATCATTAAAATGACTTCCAAAATGATCTTAAATAAACTGGCATCCAAATTAATTTATATCTAAATAATTATTTGTCCAGATTCATTTGGGATATAATTTAAAATATTATAAAATATTATTAAAAATATAAGTAAACTTTATAATAACTATTAATGCTTATTTAAAAAAAATTCAAACAAGAAATACAACAATATTCATATTTGGTTAAAGTAACATATATAGAGAATCTTTGTACCTCAGGTTAGATCGCGTTTATACCTCAGGTTAGATTAAGTTGTTATAAAATTAAAGAAAAAAAATATAGATATCCTACTTGTTAGTAAATTAAGTTGTTCATGTTAATTTTCTTCTACGTGACACAAGTTGTATCACAATTTTTGTGAATTAATTTGATGGTCAGGATACAAATTCTCTCAGGTGTGGCCTGAGTTCGAATTAAGTTAATCGTGTTGTTAACTTGTAATTCAAAAAAAAAATCTAGAAGAAAATAAAAGAGTTGTTATATTGACATATTACAAAGGGGTGTTACAAAATTGAGAGCACCGCATTATGCATAATCGACCTAGACTAAGGAATAGCCAACATCCTATTAATGCAACAAAGTAGCTTAAGTCAATACTAGTGAAGAAGCCATTACTAGTATAAACAAAACTTGCAAATAAACAAAAGCATACAATAAAAATAGTTCCTTTCCAAAATTCATCATATAAAGTAAAGAATATCGCCAATCCTTGACCTACGCCCATACCTAGTGCTGTTATAGAAATAATATTCTGAAAATAATTGTTATAGAAAGAAAGGAATATCCAACATCCCACTATTAAAACACTAACTTTTGACACCCGATTTACGAAACACATGGACACCATTAAAATGAAAAGAATTCCTGAAAATATATTAAGAGTTCTAATTGTTATATCGGTGGGGGCTATGCAAGATATTGATTTATCGAAGGACACTGCCAAAAATGCTAATAGTACTTGAAGTGCAGTCCTAAAATTACGGGGAAAAGTTTTGAGTAGAGCTAATGTTAGGAATAATGTTACGAGGAACACAAGGTAGGTTGGAATACAGAAGAAAAAAAATTCCGATTGACCCATGACTGATGACCCTAGTACCCGTGCATCATATGATCCTTTCGACTTTGAGGTATTTTCACCTTGCCAAACACCACCAGGTGGGCTTAGAGTCGCTTGGTAGGTTGCAGTTAGAAGCAGTCCTAAAATGACTAGCAAGGCATTGCGGTCATCGGCTGATATATTGTCCATATTTTGAAAAACTAGTATTGATGCTTTTATCACATACTTGACAGCTTGCTTCTCCAACTTATGTTTAAGGTTTGAAATTACTGGAATAAAGAACCCTTGCAGAATAGCAATGTTTTCTCTGATATTATGTTGTTGTGCAACAGCCAGTGCGGTCAACCCAACGTGATTGGTAGCATGCTTATCAGCCTTGCAATTTAATAGTAGTTTAAGCATCTGTTCAATTGATAGTTTAGGATATAAAAAGGATAGAATCAATTAATCATGTCTATGCAGTAAAAACGAAAAAAGAATCTATGTAATATGAATTACTATAGAAGCAGTTGAGTCGAACCTTGGGTTGATTATGGATAGCGGCTATGTGAAGTGCAGTATTTCCATCTTTGTCTTTGCGGTTCAGCACTTCCCGAGAATAGTCTTTCCTCTTAAGCGTTGGAATTAGGAGTTGGAGAACGTCCAGTCTATTGTTTTGGATTGCAATATGCAAAGCAGTGCGATTCTCAATTGTAACATCTTGGATACAATCAGGAGAAGCTTCCAGAAACGTATCCAACAGACCAAGCTGGTTTCCAACTTTACATAAGTAGTGCAATGGAGTCTTACCTTTCTTTCCTCTGACGCGAATAAGTAGTTTATCAATCTCCAAGAAGCGGAGTGCCATCTCTTTATGCCCTTTTCTAACCGCAATGTGAAGTGGGCTCAAACCTTGGTGGTTCAGCTTTCGAGCAAATGATGGCTTTAAGTTCATCATCTCCATTGCAAACTCGATGCACCCTTCTTCTGCAGCTATATGTAATGGAGTGTCAATAAACTCCACCTCATCAACACGCTTCAAAACATTTCCATTTCTTTGAATTACTCTATACAATTCGTTAACCTTTCCAGTACGAGCGGCCTTTCTTAAATTTTCATCCATGTGAGGAAGACTAAAAATTGAAAGGTTGAAAGGGTTTAAGGTCACTTAGAACAATTTATTCAAAGAGAAAGAGGGTTTTTTTTTTAATAGAAAGAGTGAATTAAAGGCAGACAAATGTGTGTATATTTATGGTCTTGATTTTTGAGGTTTCGCCTTTAGTAGAGGATTGTTGTAAATATTTTTGTTATGACTTTCTATTTTAAAGTTAAGAAATGCTTTCTTCCATTGACTTCACTTCCAAATTTATTTTTGCTTTGTTTATATATTCATACTCAAGATTCCAATTGCTACTTTAAATGGCAGCCACTCATGAGAACAAGATAACATTAATTTCATGAAAAATGCATCAAAGAAAATTATTCGTATTCTTACCAAATGAGAATTGATTGTATGAAAATTTCCATTTAGTTCCTTAAAATTTTAAGGAACTAAATGGAATTTTCATACAATCAATTCTCATTACAATTGTACTATGGCCCTAAAATGATAAAAATTTAATTTAATCCTTTAAAATTAAAAGATATATGCTGTTAAAATGGTAAAATTACATTTTACTATCGTAAAAATATACAATTTAATTTCGACTCCCATAAAAAAATTTAGTTTCACCCTTGAGTCCAATGCGCAATGTGTTATAAATGGAAATATGACATAATTGTTAATAAATCAAAATTTGTCATGTTAAATCACCGAGAATAAATTAATAATAAAACAAAAAGTAGAAGCGTACATGAATCCATTAAAATCTTGAAATTTTATAGTTTTGATCTTTCAAATTAACACACAAATATTTTAGAAAAGGTGACTCTCTTTTTCTGAATAAATCAATCTTTTATTTCTTTAAATGTGAAGAATTGGATCAAAATTAAAGTTTCGTGTATGCCTTTAAACTACAATCAAAGTTTCATGTATATAATGTATAAAATTAAAGTTTTGTATCAATTTGCATATCTAATCAATGTTCATGTACAGTTTTGAAATTTATCACTTTTAATAATTTTGAATGTGTATTTAATAATTTTGATTTTTAATTCTAAAAATATGGTTTAAGAAAGTTTAGAATTAAAAAGAAGAAGAAGAAGAAGAAGAAATTTTGGGTATCTTTAGGAATTTTAGAGACCATAATGTGTTTTATTTATATTTTTAAATTCTTTTAAAAATATTAGTTAACTATACTTGTCAACCTCTTAATCTCAAATGTGGAGTTAAAAATTCTATTATCTATATATCAAATAATTATCTTTAGAATAAAATGTATTTATATGAAATTTTTAGAGACCATAATGTATTTTAGGGTCTTTTAGATAATTTTAGAATTTTATGAAAAACTTAACAACTTTTTGGTATTTTAGGGTCTCAAATGAATATTTGAATGTCTAACTTTGACAGATCATTTATTTTTAATAAACTTGAGCTTTTTCCATTTCTTTTCTAACTTTATATGTTATTATAGAGTTTAATTTAGAACCCATTAAAACTTTGGGGATGATATCTACCCATACTTATTTTAGGTAATTTATTGATTTAATACCCGAACACTAAATAATAAATAAATTTATTAAAATGTCCTCTTATATACAAAAAAATTATATTCAATGGGGATATCTTTATCTTTTATATGATAAATAAAAAATTGATAATAATATGGTACATAATAAACAATTAATTTTACTACATCAATTTACTTTTATATGAATTTTAATAAGTATGTTTGTTATATAATATTTTCACTCATAGTGTATCATAAAATTTTAAAGTAACTCATAGTATGATATTAATCTCTAATGTTAATCTAATATTTATCCTAATATTATCATCAGCGCCAAGAAGAAGAAGAAGAAAACAGAAATATCTTATTACCTAATCGAATTTTGAAAAATAAATCTAAAATATCATTTAAAACTCTAATTATGTATTAAGTCATTGGTATGTTAAAATCACGATAGAAATGTGAATTCTGGTTAAAATAATTCAACAGTATTATTGTAAGTGACTTAAGTTGTTAATAATTAAAATGAAAGTTTATGATTTATTTGAAAGTTGAGTTTAAGTTCAATGGTTTATAATGTAAATTATTTAATATCCATTGTATTTATTGTCCCTAAATGAGCATTACAAACTAAGTTAGTAATTATTAATATTAAGTTTTGGTTTTTTCTATCTTTAATTTAATGGCACATATGGGAAAAATATAATTTTAACTTCTTCTAATTTTTAAAACTTTTAATAATTAAAGCAATAATAATAATAAGAATAGGGGTCAAATTGACAAATATTGTAAATATTGATGGGCTAAATTTGTTATTATATCTAGCTTTTTTAATAGAGTTAAGGGAAAAATCAACAGAGGGATTAAAAAATGAGCAAATCGAAAAATAGAAAGATCAATTTTGAGCAAATAAAGGTAGAGTAACTAAATCCTCACAAACTGAGAATCCAGGGACTATCCTTACAATTTAACCTAAAAATAAAAAGAATTAAATACATAAATATTATTTTAGTAATTTCTAAACAAAGTTAGCACTTTAATGTAGTGGTGTTCAAATTTTGGTTAAAAACGAATTAATTGATCGAACCGATCTAATTCGGTTAGTCAGTCGGTTAACTGATCTAATTCGGTTGGAGGTCGATTAATAATTTTTTAAAAGTTCGGTTATCAGTTAATTCGGGTTGAAATCGAGTAATTAACTGAACTTAATAATTAATAATACAAATTATATGTAGTTTTCATTTAGTTAATTCAGTCAAATAACAATATCAATCTGTGTCTTTTATATATTTAATACTTGTTTTAACCAAAAAATATATAAATTTCAATTAATTTTTTTAAAAATTCCGTAATTTTCCTACAATCAGTATGCACATAAATTTTTTATTTTTGGATTTATTGGTAAATTAATCGTTAATATATCCTTTCCTTTCTTTAATCTTCTCCTATTTTCTTTTCATTTTCTTTCCTTTAATTATATTTATCCAAATATATCCAAATATAGGGTTAATGTAGAATTTTTTTATTTTAATTTTTACCATTATCCGTTATCGTAAATAAGGGCCTTCTGTAATTAAGAAAGTTGAGAATGGGTTACTCCTCACCTGGTGGAACTGGCTACAATAATGAAGGAAAGAGAAAAACACCAAGGAATATCCAATAGTTGGGAGGCAATGGCATACCCTACACATACTATTTACACGTATTTTGTTTTCTTCACTTTTTCTTGTCCTGCATTATTTGGATTTGTGAGTAAAACCGATACACTTACATGGAGAGGTGTATGAAGTATCATCTCTCGAGAGAGCTCATAAACTCTTCACAAGCATCACGTAAGGAAAAATGTAGAATTTTAGATTATATAATTTTTTTATCTTATCCATTATAAAACTTGGAGTTTGGAGATTAAGAAAAATGAAAAATAAAATTCTAATAATTTCTCTATTAAAGGTGAGTACGAGTTATATAAAAAAAAAGTATTCATTACACATCCAACAAAAGAGTTAATAAAAGATTTTGAAAATTAAAAATTATTAAAAAGTTGTGAGCTATATTTTTCTGTTTCCACATGACGATCATCAAATTCATGCTTTTCCATAGGAGGTGTATGCAGAACGATAAAGCTAATCTTGACTGCTAGTCTTTCTTCTTTTTTACTTTTGAATACTCTTCTCTTGTTGCCGTCATTGAAATAGTGTTGGATTGTTGATATCTTGCTACTTTTGAATATCATTTAATTTTTTTAGTATAAATCTTAAAATTATATAACTTGTCAATATTTTTATAGTTAAAAGAAAGTAAAATAATAAAATTTAGTTCAAAATTGTTGAAGTTATAAAATAAAAAATCAATTCGGAAATAAAGATTTCTAATTGAATTAATGTCACAAGGCAATTAGGAATTAAAATAAGTAATATTATTTAAAGGTACTTTTTAAACTTTTTATGCAAAATTATCATTAAAAATATGAATATAATGGGATTTGAAGTAAGACTCGTCTAGAAATGAATTCAAAATTTTTACTCAATTCGATCGAATATTCACCCCTAATTATTACGCCTTTTGAATCTTCGTGTTGGTTAACATAAAAAGGAGAAGTTATCCTTTGTGTGTATGTGTGCTTCAGTGTTTCCTTTAATTGTGTGGCTAATTAAGTGCTCTTTATTTCCTTTGAAAACAAAGTTTTTTTTTTTATTTTGATAGAAATGAAAGTAAAGAATATTAATATTTAGAATGCAAAAAATAAAATAAAATATTGTTTGAACATGTATAAATTAATATTGTACTCATAAAATTTATATTGAACAATATTTAATACCAAGAAAAGTAGAAAAAATATGTTAAAATAATATTTTGGTGAATCAAATTTAATAATTAATTTATAGTTGATAGTTATATACAAAATGGATGATATAATATCTTCTGAAGTCTTCCCTTGGTTGACCATAAAAGGAGAAGTCATTGCTTTATGTTTTTTGGTATTTACTTGTGAGCCATACAAATTATACATAATAATAGACCTTTTGAAGTCATCCTATTGTTGACCATAAAAGAAGAAGTTATCTCTTTGTGTTTTGTTCCCTTCAATTCTGTGGCTAATTAAGTGCTCCTTATTTCCTTTCAAAACGAAGTTTTCTTTTCCTTTTTTCTTTTTTATTTTGGTAGAAATTAAAATAAAGATTATTGTAATTTAAAATCCAATTAAAGTTACTATTTATTACGTGTAACATTTACACATCGAATAAGTTTTGCTACCAAGAAAAAGTAAAGATAATTACTAATTTAAATATTAACTTAATCGGTATTAGTATGTTGTTAATGTAAGAAGACATGGGTTGAAATATGTTAAATATGATTAATAAAGATAATTATTAAAATTACTATTTGCTCCCTTCTATAATTAATAAAGTTGTGGTAAAAATTGGCTACAATAATGAAGGAAGGAGAGAAACACTAAGGAATATCCAATAATTGGGAGGCAATGACATACCCTACACATATTAATCACTGTCAGTGGTGATGGATCAATTGCCTGGTATTTTGTATTTTGTTTTCTTGGCTTTTTCTTGTTCTGTATTATTTGGATTTGTAAGTAAAAGGAATACTACTTATTGATCCGACTCACTCAATAATTTGTTATATATTATTAATAATTCATATACTCAATTATGTAGTTTAAATCAATAAAAGTTCTATTATACAAAAAAAAACAGCACTAAGCGATTATATCAAACCAATCAAACATGTGTAAAGACATTACTCTCAAATTGAAAATTTTCTTGTACTGAATTTGGGATCTACAAATAACAACACAATTCATCTATTATTGTCAATTGTATAATTAAAATGAATAAAACTCTATTATTTAAAAAAATTATTTACTTAATGTCATTTTAGTAATTAAATGAATATCTAAAGGGTATTTTAGTCGATTCAAATTTTTTCTAACCCGTGCTTTTACATATATTATAAATTTTTAAATTTCGTAAGATATATTTTAAAAAAATAATGAAATATGTAATAATTGTTTCATATAACTTGCTAAATTGAAAAAAAATATAGTCAATACAACAAAGACAAATCAACACAACAATGGCTTTAGGCTCGATAGTAATAGGATATTATGATACATTGACAATTGATATTGTCACAACTCAAGCACGACATATCTGGAGTGATTGCAAACATTTAATATGATAAGAAAATCAGCCTTGGATGGTCCAAAGCGGGGAGCAGAAATCAACAAAAGAATATTAGGGGTATCGAAAATGAGATTATATAGGTTTGTTCATGGCATGGTATAATGTAAAAAATATTTGGTATTGATGGATTGTATAAAATAATTGTTTAGATCAAGAATCATATCAAAGTGGAGTTAATCAAGGAAAAGCTAAAATTGTTGATTAGTCCCTAAAGAATCAACTTGGTGTTTTGATTAGGTAAGTTCATATGATATTTATTTACTTAGGTTGTTATGTTTATTTTTATTTTTATATGCATGTTTGACTGTGAATTAATTAGTTGTGAATTGTTATGAAAGACTAGAATTGAATTGAATTGAAATGTGACCTTTTTATGTGTAAAAGATGTCTGTGTTAACTTAGTAAATGTTAGGATATGATTGACATGCCAATAGGATCTTGTGCATGCTTCTACGAGATTTATTCAAATGTTATTGATGTTCTCGAGGCTATGGTGACAGCTTTGAAGGAAGATATCGATGAGCTTAAGGGGGAGCTCAAGACTTTCAAGGCTGCCTTGAGTAATGAAATGTTGGCTTTAAAGTCGAAGCAACAAGTAATGGATGTGACCAAACCGAAAGCGTTTAAGGGGGCAAGGTCCACAAGTGAAGTGAACAACTTTCTTTGGGGTATAGAGTAAGACTTCCGTGTGATGAGCATTGAGGACAATGCCATAAAGGTAAATACTGTTGCTATGTATTTTACTGACGTTGCTTTGTTATAATGGCGACGTAGGTCCACAGATGTGAGATGCGGTGGGATTGAGATTGGGACTTGGGAGGAGTTCTAAAATGAGTTCAAAGCACAATTTTATCCAGAGTATGCCGAGGATGAGGCTTGGGCAAAGTTGTGTCGGCTTACGCAACGAGGCACAGTTAGGGCGTATGTGTGGGAGTTTAGTAAACCCATACTACCCATACTCCAGATTTCTGATTTAAGTGAGAAGGAAGCATTTTTCTCCTTCACGGATAGGTTGAAATTATGGCCAAAGCAAGAGTTACAACGTCGAGGAGTTCAAGAACTTACCAACGCCATGATGGCAGCGGAGTCCTTAGTGGAACATGTTCCGAGAAGAGACAGGTTTGAATCTTTCAAGCCCAATGGGAGAGGCAATGGTAGGAACCATGAGGTAGATGAAAAGAGATATAGTGATGATGGCAATAGTAGTAGTAAAAACGGTGGTAATAGAAAATCACGAAATAGGAAGTGGAAACCTAATAGCCCAAATAAAAAGAGAAGAAAGTTGATATGCTAACTTTGTAAAGGACCGCATATGAATAAGGACTACCCAAAGGTATCTTCGTTTTTGGCTATCAAGAAGAATGATGAGCCGGAGGTAGCGAAATCTATTAAGAAAAAAACATCGAAGGTCAATTCGATGGTGCTCATTCCTAAGAAAAGGGATGGTAGAGAAGGGTTGATGTTTGTAGACATCAACATTGCAGGTCAGAAGAGGACTTCTCTTATTGATACGGAAGCATCGGACTTGTTCATATCGAAAAAGGCTGTGAAGAAACTTGGTCTCTCGATTAGAAAATCGAATAAAAAGACCAAGATGGTAAATTCCAAGGATGCCTCAACTATGGGAGTAGTTTGTAATGTGGAGCTACAAATCGACGAATGGAAAGGTAATGAAGAATTTGAGGTAATTGATTATTATGCCGGTGCATCGTGATATGAAAGTTGGGACAAAGGTATTGTTGTCAATCCAACTAGTTGAGGATGTTTTGTATGGAAAGAACATTGACTCGATAAAACGAAATTTTACAAAAGCCACTTTGGAAGTGTTAGAGGCGCAAGAGATCGATATGAAGCCTGTAGTGTCGACTGTGGAGCTGACACCTTTAGGAAAGATGGGTTGTGCATCGGGCTTCGAGGAAAAATGAATGATGCAGAAACAGAAAGGATGAGTAAATGCTGTGAGTAAGGTACATTGCGAACACTTTGATAGTGTTTTGAATTCTGACTTGTTGGCTTAACAAAATTGTAAGAGCCCATTAAAAGTTCATAAGCAAATAGGCCGTTGGATTGTAGGCGATACGAAGCTAAGATGTGAGAATAAAAAAGATTCGAAATGGAGCAAGTTAAAATTGGGGCAAATAAAAGCGGAAACTTCTTGCCAACGAGATGTACCAACGAGTGCAACGGTTCAAGTTAAGAGGTGATGAAAGAAGCCAAGACACAACGAGGGTGTTGTGAGAATGGGTAGGGGAGAATGTCACGGGCCAAAGTGCGAAACCTATGACCATGGCACAAGATGTACCCCATGGAGGTCTATTGATAAAATGTGGATCATTTAACCCACAAGAACTGGCCAGATTTAAAGAACTATTGGAGAAGCTTATCAGATTGAAGCCTGGTTGGCGTAATAAAGAAGATATGGCAATATAGGCTATATTTAGTAAATATGGGAATCATATATTGTAGATCTGATTTGATATGATGTAATCTTGTAAATCCCTAAAATCAAGGGATAGACTAATCTCGTCTGTCGATGTAATTTGGTCTTGATTGTAAATTTTGGGGGAGCTTAACTATAAATAGAGAATTTCCCCCTCACTTGTAAATCATCCATTGTTTCACTATTCTTAAGAGTAATAGAATATTGAAAGCATTTACTCAAACACCTCTCGTGCATTTTTTTTGTGGCTTTCTGTTGTTCTTTGTGACTTTTTGGCATAAATTGTTTCAGCTATACAAATTGGTGCCTTGGAGGAATTTTAAAGGAATCCTCACTTGTGTTTAGGCTAACTTAGGCGAGTTTGGACAAATGGATTGCCTAAAGCTGCACGAATTGCGAGACGAAAGATCTAGCCCAGTGACACTTGGACATAGTATTAAATTAGTAGTCAATTTAGGACATTGGAGTCCAATCTGCCTTTCAAGGTCAAGTCCAACTCTGTCTCATTTGTGTTTTTACAAATGATCTAGTTGTTTTTTGACATGCAGATATTGAACAGGCTAGGATAATTGTGTCGATATTGGAGTGGTTCTGAATTATTCAAGCCATAAAATCAATAAGAGGAAGTCAAATGTTTTTTTTCTTTAGAGGGTTGAAGATGAGATAAAAGATCGAATTTGTGAGGTACATGGGTTTTAAAGAGTATCAGACTTTGGAACTTATTTGGGTGTGCCCTTATTTCATTGAAGGGTAACTAACAGCTCCTTGAGACTTGTGGTGGATAAGGTTCAAGCTAAGCTGCAATGATGGGATGTAACACCCCTTACCCGTGTTCCTTACCGAAACAGAGTATGATGTATTATTAGAACTCAAACACTTATATTTTTTTTATTTTTTTTATAAAAATTTCAGCAGCATTTCTGCTTATTTTTACATAAAACCCCCTACAAATTTCCAAAGATAATTTCAAACAACTTCAATATTTCCAACCAATTACAGTTATACGTTCAAGCATAATTTATTCATTAATAAACACCAACATATTAAATCGAACAATACTATATATATACATATTTATACCACATTACATAAAGTCATCTATACTTGCCATATTTCAAAAGTGTTAATTGCCAAAATACCAAAAAGTTGATGATAGTGTGGATGATTTCCTGACTTCGTCCAAGTTCTAAGCTGGCTGATGTCACTATAATCAGGGGAAAATAAACACGAATAAGCATATAGCTTAGTAAGTAAACATATGAAAAATAAATAAATTCCTCACATGATTACAAAGTAACATAATTTTAACCACACATAAATTTCATTGTTTGCTCAACTTCCAGCAAGCTGTTTTTCTGCGTCACCATCACCAATTTATTTTTATCTGGAGATACAGGGATCCAAATTAAGTTATGTAAATTTTTACAAAAACTAGACTCACATACCTTTTTACGATAAAATTTTTAGAATTTTTTCTTTAGCCAATTAGTACAGTTTATTCTTTAAACCTTCCCCTGTTTCACTGCCCAACAGTTCTGACCTCTCCTTACTTAAATTTACTTATCTCTCTGTAAAAAATTTAAAAAATGTTCTTGTTTCTTTATCCTAAAAATATACTCATTAAGGAATTCAAGCATGTAAATTTCAAGCCATAATTATTTTTGTACAATTTTTGGTGATTTTCCAAAGTTAGAATAGGGGATTTCGAAATCAATCTAACCCTGTCTCAATAAAATTTAAATATCCCAAAATATACAATCCTTTGCTTGCTCTATTTCTTTCATATGAAAATAGACTCATTCAGCTTCAATTTCATATATTACTCAGCCTCTAATTCATTTTCCACCATTTACGGTGATTTTTCAAAATTTCCCAACTGTTGTTATACAAAACTGTTTTCCATTTAAATTTGCTCTTTTGAAGTTTTGGTATTTCCTTTCACCTTACACATGGGTTGATTAAATATTGAACCCAATATTCCTCACATAACCTTATCCACCATATATAAATATTCACCTTTCCAATTTTCCCGTTGAACACTCGGAATATTATCCGTTATCGGTGGATTCAGCACTTAGAAACCACCAGTGATTCGGGGAATTAGCACTTAGCAACCCCTTTCACATTCAAAAATACGGTGGAATCAGCACTTAGCAACCCCTTTCACATTTACGATACGGTGGGATCAGCACTTAGCAACCACCAATAATTCGGGGAATCAGCACTTAGCAACCCCCTTCACATTTAAAATACGGTGGAATCAGCACTTAGCAACCACCAATGATTCAAGGAATCAGTACTTAGCAACCCCCATTATATTCAATGTACTCCGGCCTCTTCCGAGTGTTCAACCGAAAACCGTGTTTTTCAACACTTTACCACCTTTCCCAACTTAACCACATTTTTAGGATCTTTGTCAAGTAATTATTTTATATTCAATTAAATCTCAACAAATATTATCTAATATCAAAATAATGCATTAATTCACATGTTTACTTAGCTCAGTGCAAAATATCGTAATTTTGTAATTTACTCCACTATCTTCTCTTTTCCCCGTTTGAGGTAGTCTTCTCGTCTTTCTTGATTATGAGCTTGAGAAAGTGAAGAAACCCTAGCTATGGTGTCTTCCAAGTTTTGGCAGCAACTTAATGAAGATGGACACCATTTTTCCATCTTTTTCCCATTTTAATTCTATTTATTTACTAATGACTAAAATGCCCCCATTTTAAAAAAATCTATTTCACCCATTTCTTATGTCTATTTTTGCCCATCAATTAACTAATGGTCTAATTAACACATAAGGACCCCTTATAATTTCATAACAATTAGACACTTCTAACATGTAGAACTCACTTTTGCACTTTTTATAATTTAGTCCTTTTGACTAAATTAAGTGCCCAAACGTCGAAATTTTCACGAAATATTTTCGTGAAATTGTATACCGTAAAAATATAATAATAATTATATTTTCCCTCATCGGATTTGTGGTCCCGAAACCACTGTTTCGATTAGGCCTAGAATCGGGCTGTTATATGGGAAGCTAGACAATTAATCTTTAGCAAGAAGAGTTACTCTAGCTCAATTGGTTCTACTTTAAATTCCCAGCTATTTCTTACAGTCCATGATGATTTCGCAAAAGATTTGTGAAGAGATTGAACGCATGGTTCGAAGCTTTATTTGGGGTTCCTCTAGCGAAGAGAAGAAGTTGGCCCTAGTAATTTGGAAATCTATTTATCAACCTCACTCTTGTGGTGGCATTAGGTTAACACAAATGAGGGATCAAAACACTTCATTTATGTTTAAATTGTGCTTTAACTTAGCTTCTAATTCCTCTGCCTTTTAGGTATGTGTACTTTGATCTAAGTATGGGATGAATAAGGACTTGCCGGATGATATTTATAAGGATAGATGTTCTTTCTTATGGAGGGGGATATCTAAAGTTTGGCCTCTATTACAAGAAAGTCTTTTTTAGTCAATAAGGCAATGGGAATAAGATTATGTGCTGGTGCGATCATTGGAGTCTAGGTGTTTGACCTCTGATTAATCAAATTCCTTCTCATTTTAATTTGGATTTGGAGTGCACTCTAAAGGAGTTGGTAGTAGAGGATAGGTCGTGGAACCTTGATATTTTTAGATTGTAGATTCCAATGAAAAGTATTAAATTCATAGTTAGTATTCCTCCTCCACATGATTCAGCGAGACTTGACAAGATTGCTTGGATGGGCACCCCCAACAGGTTCTTTTACTCTAAAAAACGCTTAAAGGAAATTAAGCAATAGATCATGGGATCCTCATAATGGTTATTGGAATATTTCATGGAAATTCAAGGGATCTCAAAGAGTTAGATTCTTTATCTGGCTTGTTTTCAAGCAGAGGTTACTCACTAACATGGAATGAGTGAGACATGGTATTGGGTCGACTGGCTCGTGTGCCTTATGTGGACATAACTCAAAATATATATTACATGCCATCAAAGAGTGTGCGCTTGCAAAGAAGGTGTAGAGATAGATAATATCACCGGATAAGAGATGAGTTTTTCTCAAGCAACTTGAATGAGTGGCTTGAAACAAATTTGCAAAATCATCACAGTTGAGGGGTGGGTGATGTGGAATGGCGAAGTCAATTTGATCTCATTGTATGGTGCATTTGGAAAAATAGAAATATTGTTGTCTTCCAGGGAAAGTAATACAGTGCATGCAAAACTGCAAAAATCTCATATAGTTGGGCTAAGCAATTTGTCTCTTTTCATAATAGTGGATAGGCCAAGAGGCAAAAAGCTAGTTCAGTAATCCCTTGGAAGGATAGTTGGGTTCAGTTAAATGTTGATGGTGTTGTAAATGTGGAATCCGGTTCTGCTGCATCTAGCGAAATCTTAAATGATCAAGAAGGTAAGTGGATTTTAGGCTATAAGAGGTACTTGGGAAACTATTCAGTTCTTGAGGCTGAACTTTGGAGAATTTTAGATGGTCTGAATGCTTTGCTAAGTAGAAAGTTTGATAAATTCCTGATTCAAACTGATAGTATAGAGGCTGTGAAGGCTCCTCAAATATTCACCAAGACATCTTTGAACTCTGCATTGATCAGGCGGATTCAACAACTTTTGTTGAAGGTTGGGAATTGGCTTCTATGATATGTGCTAGAGAAAGCAACAAGGACACAGATTGCATAGCTAAAATGGCTTTTGATAGAGTAGATGGCTTGTTTTTTATGGAAGAACCTCCAAGGGGAATATCCAATACCTTAAGTTAATGTAGTTTGCTTATTTTTATTCACAGAAAAAAAAAAAGATAGCAACAAAAGGACTAGAATAAAATAAAAAATATTTTACATTGAAATATTACAAATGGGTGTTACAAAATTGAGTGCACTGCATTATGCATAATCGACCTAGACTAAGAAGTTGCCAGCATCCCATTAATGCAACAAGGTATTTGAAGTCAATACTAGTACCAAAGAAAACACAAACACTTACAAATAAACAATAGCATACAATTAAAATGGTTCCTTTACAGAATTCATCATATAAAATAAGGAATAACAACAATCCTTGACCTACACCCATACCTATTTCACTTCTTCCTAGACATAAATATAAAATTGAAGGGAGTATCCAACATCCCACTATTGAAACACTAATTTTTGACACCCGACATACGATACACATGGACACCATTAAAAGGAAAAGAATTCCTGAAAATATATTCAGAATTACATATGTTAAATTGGTGGGAGCTATGTCAGATATTGATTCATCGAAGGACACTGCAAGAAACGCTAATAGTACTTGAAGTGCAGTCCTAAAACCATGGGGAAAAGTTTTGAGTAGAGCTAGTGTTAGGAATAATGTTACGAGGAACACAAGGTAGGTTAGAATATAGAAGAGAAGAAAATCCATTTGACCCATGACTGATTTACCTAGTACCATTTCATCATATGATCCTTTGGACTTTGAGGTATTTTCACCTTGCCAAACACCGCCAGGTGGGCTTAGAGTGGCTTGGTAGGTTGCAGTTAGAAGCAGTCCTAAAATGACTAGCAAGGCATTGCGGTCATCGGCTGATATGTTGTCCATATTTTGAAAAATTAGTAGTGATGCCTTTGTCACATACTTGACAACTTGTTCCTCCAACTTACGTTTAAAGTTTGAAACTACTGGAATAAAGCAGCCTTTCAGAATAGCAATGTTTTCTCTGTAATTATGTTGTTGTGCAATTCCCAGTGCGGTCAAACCAACTTGATTGGTAGCATGCTTATCAGCCTTGCAATTTAATAGTAGTTTAAGCATCTGTTCAATTGATAGTTTAGGATATAAAAAGGCTACAATCAATTAATCATGTCTTTGAAGTAAAAAAAGAAAAAGAATCTATGTAATATGAATTACTATCGAAGCAGTTGAGTCGAACCTTGGGTTGATTATGGATAGCGGCTATGTGAAGTGCAGTGTTTCCATCTTTGTCTTTCCGGTTCACCACTTCCCAATAATAGTCTTTCCTCTTAACCGTTGGAATTAGGAGTTGGAGAACGTCCAGTCTATTGTTTTGGATTGCAATATGCAAAGCAGTGCGATTCTCAATTGTAACATCTTGGAGACAATCAGGAGAAGCTTCCAGAAATGGATCCAACAGACCAAGCTGGTTTCCAACTTTACATAAGTAGTGCAATGGAGTCTTACCTTTCTTTCCTCTGACACGAACAAGATGTTTATCAATCTCCAAGAAGCGGAGTGCCATCTCTTTATGCCCTTTTCTAACTGCAATGTGAAGTGGGCTCAAACCTTGGTGGTTCAGCTTTCGAGCAAATGATGACTTTAAGTTCATCATCTCCATTGCAAACTCAATGCACCCTTCTTCTGCAGCTATATGTAATGGAGTCTCGATAAACTCCACCTCATCAAAATGCCTCAAAACATTTCCATTTCTTTGAATTACTGTATACAATTCATTAACCTTTCCCGTACGAGCAGCCTGTCTTAAACTTTCATCCATGTGAGGAAGACTAAAAATTGAATGGTTGAAAGGGTTTAAGGTCACTTAGAGCAACTTATTCAAAGAGAGTTTTTGTTTTTTAAAAAATGGAGTGAGGCAGACAAATGCTGTATATTTATGGTCTTGATTTTGAGGTTTCGCCTTTAGTAGAGGATTATTGTAAATAATTTTCTTATCAATGGCTTTTTAGTTCAAGGTTAAGAAATGTTTTCGTCCATTGACTTCACTTCCAAATTGATTTTTTTTTCTTTGTGTATGTTCATATTCAAAAGTCCAATTCCTACTTTAAAACGTGATGATATTAATTTCCTGGAAAATAAGTCAAAGAAAATTATTCGTATTCTTCTTATTTATAACTTAAAATATATAATTATTCAAATTCTGTGTTAGCCTTGACTTTGAATCGCATTAATTGTGTTATTATTAATATTTTACTCTCTTCTTATAATTCATAAAAAATATATATATTTATTCATATATATTTACCAAATATATATTTATATATAAAGCTTCTATCTAAATTGGTATTCTAAATTAATTGGACATCAACTTAATTAGGTAATTATAAAATATCAATTCATTACAAAATAACCTACTATTTTAAGAGTATTTTAATCTTTTTTAACCACATACATAATAAAATTTAAACTTAAAACGCTATAAATATTTCTATTTTACTATTTTAATTAAAATTTCTTTTAATTTTATATAATCTTTTATAAATATATTTATTCTATAATTTTGTTATTCAATTTCATTAGGGATATACCATAATTTAATATTTTTTATTTTTTTATTTTTTAATCAATTTACCCTGAATACATTGGTACATATGAATGAATGAAATAAATGCACGTAAACCTGTGATCTTAAGGAATGATTCTTTTTTATTACATATTAATGGAATGAAATGAATACGTGTAAACATGACGTAAATGATTTTGCCGACAGCAGTCAAATTTCCAAGTATAGTCTTTGTAGTTGGTGAAGAACAGCCATCGGACGGACCATTCTTTTCATAAACTTGAAAATTCCAATTAAGTCACTAATTCATTAGTTTAATTAGTTTCATAAATAAGTTATTAAAAAATAAAATATTGGTTCAGATTCAATTGATTTTAATTCTGTTTGTATTGATTCTCGAACCAATTAATTTTTTATCTCTCTTTATATTGGTACCCCAATTAGCTCGATTCTACTCAAGTAATTATACTTCTATGTTGAAAAACATTAATGCATTAATTGAAGTTTGAATTTGATAATTATTTTTACATTGAGGTATAAAGGTTTTTTTTTTGTTGAATAAGATATTTTGGAAGAAGACAGAGAAAAGACTACAGCATCATTGAAGGTCATACAATTAAAAAGCTATAAAGTAAGCTTCAAAGACGGAAATAATTTTAAAACAAAATTACAAAAGAACATCTGTCCATAATTCTTTTCATAAACTTGGAAATTATTTTCTTCATTTTATAAGATGTTAAGGTTTTTATGGGATTTTCTAAAATTTGGATCAATGTTGGTACCAATGAAGTCACTAATTTATGAGTTGAATTAGTTTGATTAATTAAATTATTAAAATAATAAAAGAATTTGGTTCAATTGACTTTTAATCTGATCTATATTGATTTCTGAGTCAATTAGTTTGTTATTTCTCTTTGAATTAATACCCCAACCAACTCAATTTTGTTTAGGTAACCATGTCTTTATGTTGAAAAGCGTTAATGCACTAATCAGAGTTTGAACTTAGTAACTATTCTCACATTGAGGTATAGAAGGTTCTTTTAGTTAAGAGATGAAACATTGCAAAAAATTGAATAAGATATTTTGAAAGAAAGCGAAGAGGAAGACTGAAACATATTCAATAAAATTGAGCATTGTACAAGTAAAAGAAACAAGTAAATAATTTTAAAACACAAAATTATAACTTTAAAAATATTAAAACTCACAATAAAATAACAAGATTATAAAGTAAACTTTAAAATGCACTAATAAATTAAATTAAATTACTTATTATAAAAAATTCAAAGTAAATTAATAGTAGTACTTTTTAAATGTTAGGTATGTTGCATATAATTTTATATTTTAATTTATTAAATAATATATTTTGTAATTTCAAATATATATTTATGCTAATTAAACGAGTATTAGTTTAATTTATACTAAAGATAAATTAGTTTGGAAAAATTTTAAAAGAATAAAATAGCATTTTAAAATTAATGAAAACAATGAACTAATACATATATAACTATTAAAATAATATACAAATTTAAAACTATATAGGAAAATAAATGGAAAACATATTTCCACTTAATTAAAGATCACATTTAATAATAACAACTAAAAATATTATTTAAATTTGATTTTTTCAAAGAATACACAAAACGTTTTCATCTGCACCAAACAAATAATAGATAAATAAAAAATGAATTTAAAATACTTGCTTCGCATAATACAAGTCACTTTATTTAAATTTCTATTGTTTAATATAGGTTCTTTATTTAAATTTATATAGAAATCTCACCTTTGTACTTAAAAAAATAAAACACTCACCTCTAAATTTCCTCTTGAGAATTCAGGTTGTGAACACAACTTGTTTACTCGTAATTGCACTCACACAATTAGTTCCTCAATTAATGAATCTTTTAAAACCTATACAAACCTCAACATATATAAAAGTGTTTTGGCTTACTAACATGCTCGATATTGATTACAATACAACCCTTTAAAATCAACAGCTATAAAATAGAAAAAAAAGAAATTTATTAATAAAGTCCAATAAAGTGTTATCTGATGGAGATGTAGTCTTCAATGTAAAAAACAACTCAATTCAAAAGATTCTCCATAAACAAAGGGTTGTAATTGTTCAATTCAATCCAATCTTCACATTGCAATGAATTAGTTCCCATAATTAGACTTTTATATCTTCAAAGTATCAACATAGTTAATAGCCCAAAGATTTTATGCTAAAGGATTGTCAACTCCAAATATAGCAAGTACAATTGTTCTATTGCAAGCATGAATGACAATGGGCACTACCAAGTGCAGCTCATAATGCTTCTTTACAATTTGTCTTAACAATTTCCCCTTTTTGAAATATTTTTGAACAAAATCCAGTCAAACAGGAAGTTAATTAGAATCTCATGTAATGATCTAATGGTCAAGAGTGTTTTCTGTTTCAGGTGTGGCTTGGGTTTGAGTCGTGCTAGTCGCGTTTGTGTTGCTTGAGTTCGAGTCATGCTAGACGCATTATTGTCCAGACTTTCCCTATTATTATAATACTTAAAATTATCATAACCCCTTTTCTCCTTAAAAAAAAAGGATAAATGTGTTTTAATGAACTATCGATCATGCCAGAAACGGTGTCGTTCCTAGCCCAAACACGAGCTTTCTCTGGATCTTCTTCCTCCTCTGATCCATAATCACAGCCGTCCTCCTCTGAATTGGAGCTTTTGTTTTTTTTCTTTTTTTTTGGCGTGTTACTCGTAAAGCACGTTTAGTTAAGATTCGTGTGTTACTGTTGAAGTTGTTAAGAAATGTGTTTTTGTTTTGAATATGATATATATATATATGTACATATCAAAAAAAAAAAAAAATTAGCATACCCGAGGTCTGTTTCTGATAGCTGCAACGTGTAAAACAGTGTTGCCTTCGATGTCTGCCCAACTCATTGGTTCTTTCTCCCAACGTTGAGCAGCTTCATGGCGGCTCCTTATTAGCCACCTCACCAAGACTTGGAAAGCTTCAACCATATGTCTTTTACTGAAACATGGAAAACAGTCACGTCTTCAACTGCCTCGGGAGAAACCTCAAGAAACTTGAACAAAAGATCAGCATCTCCGGTCCGAACGACATGATGCAGAGGAGTGAGGCCCTCCTTCCCTTTGACACGAATGAATAAATACACGTAAACCTGTCTAATACGCGTAAACATGATTTAAATGATTTTGCCGACAGCAATCAAATTTCCTAGTAAAGTCTTTGTGGTTGGTGAAGAACAGCCATCGGACCATACATTTCATAAACTTGAAAATTCCAATTAAGTCACTAATTCATTAGTTGAATTACTTTCATAAATAAATTATTAAAATAATAAAAAATATTGGTTCATATTCAATTAATTTTTAATTCTATTTGTATTGATTCTCGAACCAATTAGTTTTATATCTCTCTTTATATTGGTACCTCAACCTGATTTTTCTAAACATAATTTATTTAATACATATGTTAAAATAGTTAAATATAATATTTAAATTTGAAATTATAAGGATGAGTAAATATTTTTGTAAAAAAATACTTCTTTCAAATAAGTAATAAATTTTCTTTCTCTTGATTACAAATAAGTCATGTGAGTGATTAAAATTGCCAATTGTAATTAGTTTATTGCAAATCCTTAAACTAAAACATGTGAAAAAATAATACTTCTATTAAATGTATTATTAATGTTATTAATTTAAGGGTTTTTTTTTTTGCCATTAAGTCTTTGGCTACGCTAGGTTCAAACATGGGATTTTGAATGTTCAAGATCGAAATTCACTCTTTGTAAACCATGTATGAGCTTTATTAGAGGATTAATTGGTCGGGCTACATTATGGGTCGAATTTAAGCATTATGTTAACATATTTTATGTTTGTCCAAGTTCAGGCTAACTCTAAATATAAGCTTAAAATTTTGTCCAAGTTTACACATACTTGTAAATAACTAACCGAAGCCCATTTTAGGCCACCCATATTATTATTTTTTAAATTTGTTTGAAATATTTATATTATTTTTATTTTAATATTTAATAATTTTATATAGTTTTTCATTTATTAAAATTTTATATGCATCCAACTAACAATTTTTAATGCTTACAATTAATATGATATATTACTATAGATTGAATTTTAATGTGTTACAAATTACATATTATATAAAAATAACATAATATAATATATTAAAAATTATAGAAAATGAATCGGACTAGTTGGGGTTAGAAGGTCAGGCCTTGAATGTTTGAGCTCAACTCTGACACATTTTAAACGTGTTTATTTTTTGATTTGTTTGTTCAAACCCTTTTTTTTACTGTTCAAAATTTTGAGTGAGTCTTTTAGCTTGAACATGTAATTCAATCTTTGAACAAGTTTGTGTTTTATCTAAACTTATTTTTACTTAAATATGGTTACGTGTGAATTATGTCTAGACACTACACCAAAACAGGCCTTTAGCGGCGCTTTTGTAGGCCTTTAGCGAGTAGCGCCGCAGATACTTTTAGCGGCGCTTTGGAAAGCGCCGCAACAGATGCCGCTAATGAATGCGCCACTAACTTTAGCGGCTCTTCTAGCACAAACGCCGCTGAAGAATAAGACCTTTAGCGGCGCTTTAGTAGAAGCGCCGCTAAAGGTCTTATTCTTCGGCGTTTGTGCTAGAAGAGCATGAAGATCGGTCTTTAGCGTTTTTCCACAAATGCATAAAGACCTAATCTTTAGCGCTTTGACCAAAAACGCCACTAAAGGCCAAACACCTTTAGTGGCGTTTTTTTTAAAAAACGCCACTAAATTTGGTAGATTTGTAAAATAAATTTTTTTATATTTTCAGCCCTCCTGTAAAAATAAATCAGAAGAAATCATATCTAAACCAGCCAAAAGCAATAAATCTATATATTAAACAAATAATATAATAAATATCAATAAATAAAATAATATTCGTATTAATCTTACAAAAATGTTAAAAGTTAAAATGATAATTAAAAGTCAAAATTGAAGTATATTTACACGATAATCTAAGACGGCGGTGGTTGCGACTGCTGAAACATCTTCATCATACTCTGATGCTGCTGCTGGAGTTCATCGAACTTTTGACGCTGCTCTGCTTCCCTCGCTGCAGCCTCTATTTCCCTCGCTTTAGCCTCTGCTTCTCTCGCTGCAGCCTGTACTTCTCTCGCTGCCGCCTCTGCTTCTTTTCCATACATCTGCTCTAAGTCTTCTTTGGAGATTTTCATACTTCGTTGAACCTCGACTTCTCTCTTCTTGCATCGCTTTAAGTTGTAGTGGAGTTCTTCATATCTTTTTTGAACCTCAGCTTCTCTCGATGTTGCCTCTACTTTAAGTTGTGTAATTTGCTCAGTTGTTGTCGCTTGCATCTGAGCCATCTGGTCTCTTAACCTCTGAACCTCAGCTTCAGCTCGACTCCCCGAAGGCATATATTGTTGCGAGCTAGATCCAAAATATTGGGATGGGTTAACAAAAGATCCTTGAAATCGAACCCGACCATACCTTTCAGGACCCAAAACTTCAGTGATAACCCGGTTATCAATGTCGTCAATATGAACAGAACTATCACTGGAAACAATCGCTTCGTACTCCACCTTTTTATCCTTTAATTTTTCCTAAAAAATAAATCAAATAGTTAGGAACGCAATATATATTAAAAAACCCAATGCAACATAACTTAACAATATTTGCATTACAATAAATGAAATAAATCATTAGAAAATAAACACTATAAATAATTAAAACAAGTGAAATTGTATTAAGCAAACATACCATAATTTCTGCAGCTTCAGGAGTCATAGGGTTTCCATCTTTCTTCCTATGTGTAATGTCAAAAAGTTGAAGGCGTCCAACTTTTTGACCGGACGACAGTTCCTACAATACAATAGTAAAAATATTAATGTAAGTAATAAATATCTGCCAATATTAAAAAATTGAAAATACCTCTGCATGAGCTACACACGCAAAACTTTTCGACCTAGCTGTGTGAGTGAATTTTTGTTGTTGCCTACTTTTTTTTCCAACTTCTTCACGATCCTACATTATGAAATTATTAGTATGTTAATTAGGAAATACTATACACCAAAATAATTACAAAATTTTATAAGTTACACATACCTCTCCTTTCTTCGAAGTCCAAAATCTAACGACCACTGGTACCTCAGCATTCCCGGCGGGACATTTTGTAATCTCTCGTCGAGTGTTGTTTTTGTCTTAAAGTAGTCTTTCTTTAAAGTGCTCTTATGGTCTCTCCATCTTTTTCCCAATGCCTTCTTTAAATAAGCATCGGAGACCTCTAGAGCAAATCTCGCCTACAAAAAACACAACTTAAGAAAGTAAATGTAAACGAAACTTAAACCCAAGTATTATAAATGACATACACGTTTTGTTACCTTAATGTTATCGAAATCTTGGTTCTTGTTACTCTCGGGCACTTTATGCCATGACTCGAAGTTAATTGGCAACATATTTGCATTCCGTGCTAGAATGCCCATGTATCTGTTAAAAAGCGAGCTTCGATCCAACAGTGACCAAAGCTATTCTTGGATACTTGGACACGCTCATTGGATCTAGGTCGTATAAATCACTTCGATCTGTACGTCCGCGACCTCTCCGCGTCCCACCAGTTTCATTTGAAAAATAAAAGTATTGTAATATACGAAATTTAAAAAAACACAAACAAGAAGTCAACACACATGTAAATTAAATGTTAAATTACTTTGAACTTCTATAGGTTCCTCAGGTGTAACCGGAACATTCGAAGATCCAATAGCAGTCTGTTGTTCAGTGCTGTTTGTTTCCGCCGAGTTTGGAGTACCTTGAACAATGCGGTGCGATTGCACTTTTCTTCTAGGCATTTTATCTGCAATACAAATAAATTAGTTAAAAACTTAGTATACAATTAGAACAATAATATCACATATAAAATAGTTGAAATATCATCATTCGTAAATGTAAGTAGATAATCATAAAAGCTTACTACATTATAATTCGTAAATCTCTTCATCCGTATCCTGGCGGACCCATTGAAATTGTGTACTAGTAGGGATGTTTTCATTTAAGTTCTGTTCTGGAAATGGCAAAGTTTGTGTTCTGTCGTCAATGTCATCTCTACTTCCACTGCCCATGTCAAACAAGTCTCTAGGGATGTTACGGAGTACAACGTACCAACCCTCATCAGTTGGGTCTTTTGAGTAAAAAACTTGTATGACTTGAGAAGAAAATACATTCGGGCAACTATGGATTTTGTTGTACCCAAGACCTAAGTCTTTTATCATTTTCTTCATATCTTTGCATGACTGAGGGATTTTTGCAAACGAAAACATTTCTATCAAAAACTCTAACAGCATTGTCAATGAGTTCCCGGTCCACCCTCCCAAACATTTTAACTGGAAAAGACGAATGCAGAAAGACATTTTCAAAAATTTCGATCCTTCATATAGTTCTTCGTTCATCTCATTAAGTAGCGCGTAGAACTTCGCCGCTTCTCCATTCGGCTCTTCATGATGTTGGTTTCTTCCGGGTTCGGTAAAAGCATTTCCACCGAGATTACAATCATCAAATGGCACAAAGTCGGGTGGGAACGACTGTAAACCATGATTGTGAATATTAAATGCTTCCCGCAACATCCCTTCCATGTCATCCCCTCTAATAGACTGATGGTAAGCAGTACTATCATAAGATACATCCATCCTTGAAGAGGAAGTACTAGGTGGGCATTCTCCATGAAAAAACCATTGTTTATAACCACGAACAAACCCATCAACAATTAGATGCTCGTATACAACTTCACGATAATGCCAGTTTATGTTGACACACTTCTTACACGGGCAAAGAATCATGTTCTCTTCGCTTGCATATTGAAATTCAAAATTTAGAAAAGTTTGTACTCCATTTCGATAACCGTCGCTTACCCTTGACAAATTCATCCAAGACCGGTCCATTTCTTATTTCTTGAAGCCTAATCTTCTGTATAAATTGCACGGGTTTAGGATTTAGGAATAAGTATAGTTAAGCTATGTAAGTATTTCCTAATTATGTAAGTTATTTATTACCCAAATTATGTAAGTTGTGTATTATGAAAATTATGCTATGTAAGTTATGTAAGTCACATAAGTTATGTAAGAAGTTATTTATGTAAGTTATTTATTATGAAAGTTAAGTAAGTTATGTAATTTACGAATAATTAAAAAATGTAAGTTATGTAAGTTGTAAGTTATGTAAGTTATGTATAATATTAATTAACTAACTTATGTAATTTAAGTATAATATTAATGTAAGTTATGTATAATATTAATGTAATTAGTTATGTAATTTATGTATTTTAATTAACTAACTTATGTAATTTAAGTATTATTTTAAGCAATTTAATAATTAATAGCATGTGTAAGCTTACACATTCTGTCAATGATCTAATGTAAAGTCTAATACAAAAAATTGCTTGCCAAGGCTTACTAATTTGAAACTGTTCATCATTGCGGAATTTGGTACTTCGGATTAGAGTCAAATTTATACTTTCACTATATTTAAATGGAATTTTGCTACTGCACATTCCATTTCATTGATTTATAAATAAAAGAATTAAGAGGATTAGAATATTTCCTATTGCATACAATTTGTTAATGTTCAATAGTGATTTATGTTCACTAACACAAACTTAATGAAATATTGATTATTAGTTTGAATTGATTGATTTAATTAGTGAAATAAGTTGATTCTAGAATTAATAATATCATTTTCATTATTATGATTGGTGGTCGCAAATTATTCACTCGACAATTAAATTATTTTGACAAAACTTACTATTTTCCTCTAAATCATGTATATTCATGAATCTTGAATTTGATCCCAGTGGAGGAAAATTTTAATTTTATGGCTATGAATTTGGAAGAGTTGAAGTTCATCTTCATCAAAGAGATGACAAAGCTATTACCTTGTCATAGAGGAAGGTAGAGCAATTTACCGTGAAGAAATTTGTCAAAATTTAACTCAAGTTAATGGCTTAACAATTGAAGAAACAAATGATACAGAAGCAGAGACAAATGATGCAGAGGCAGAGACAAATTTCATGATTGAAGTAGAATGCTCAAGTTAGGTTTACGGGTTCAAAAATTACACTCTATCACATTCAACTATAGAACCAAAAGGGGGAAAAGGGAAGAAAAACAATAAGGCAGAAAATAAGGAATGAGAAATTGAACCAAAAGGCATAAAATATAGAAATAGAAGGAATACAATAAGAGATTCCAGCAAAAGAGAAAAACAGATTTGCAAAGAACTATTTGAAAATGAAAGTATAACCGCAAAACTGAACGGATTTGAAATCCAACCACAAACTTCAGACAATTTCACATGAACTGAATCAAAAGGAAGTTGCAAACGTAAAATCAAATTACAAAAAGTAAAAGAAGTTTCTAATTAAATGATAAAATCAAATCACAACAACAGAAAAGGGAATATACCATTGGCTCAGTTCGATGTCAGAGAAGAAACGAAAAGCTTACCGTAGTTTCTGTTCGCCGGCTTCTAACGATTGGGCTTTCTCAGTTAGAAGAAAAGGGGAAGTTCTGAAAAGTGAAATCTCGTAAAAATCAGAAATAATTAGAATGAAAAAAACGTGGCTGATTTTTATGACAGAAATAATCAGAAATCTCGCAAATTGCCCATTCCCAATCGATTCATCGAATAAACAAATTTTTATGACAGAATCAGTTTATTCGAAACCCTGGATCCCAAAAAAACAAAACCCTAAAATTTTAATCTTAATCGACCATCGACAGAAATGGCTTACCTGGGATACAAATCTCGCAGCTTTGCCCAACAATGGTGTAAAGATCGATTCCAAACGAAGTTGATTCCAGAGATGTCGGCTCCTAGAACTTAGTTGCTAATTTTTTTTCTTCCCTCTCGAATCGTTGCTGTTACTCTGCAAAAATTTAGAAAATTTTGGTAAAGGAGACGGAGGGGAGGGATGAAGTAAAAATGTCCTCTTAGGAAACGGCACCGTTTAAGGTAATTTTAAGTCTTGTTTGCGGCGTTTTTAAAAAAAACGCCTCTATTGTATTCACATTTGCGGCGTTTTAGACAGAAACACCACTAATATTTTAAAGCACGTAAAGAAACAACGTCGTTTTAATAAATTATAGTGCCTATTGTGGCATTTTCTGAAAAAACGCCACAAAAATTAATTCCCTGAATTGAACCGGCGCCGTTTTTACAAACACTTATATATCTTTGCGGCGTTTTCAATAAAACGCCAGTAATAGATTCTATTCTTCCACTGAAACGGCGCCGTTTTCCCATATTTTAAATTTTATCCATAAACTGAAACGACGTCGTATCAAAACAGCTTGGAATTTTTTTGTGGCGTTTTTATAAAACGCATGATAATGTCTACCTTTAGCGTTTTTGGCAAAACCGCCACCAAGGAATTTAAATTCTTTTACCAAATCGGTGCCGTTTTGTAAAATTTGTATATATATTAGCGGCGTTTTCCTAAAACACCACTAAATTTCACATTATTTATTTATTTATTTTATTGTATTTTCATTAAAATTTTAGTAAATAATTATTAAAGTTTAAAGTAATCTTTAAAAGTTTTTGATAAAATTAACATTATTAGTTTTTTATTTCCTTTTATATTTTTTATTTTTCTTATATTTTGGTCCAAATTAAATAATTAATTACATATATATATTCATATAAAAATATCAAATTGTTAAGGCTAAATATTTTTCAAACATTTTAGTATTAATTAATTGTCTCATTTAACAAGTCTCAAATAAACCTTAACAAGTCTCAAATATAATTGTATCAATTAGTATGGTAGTGACAAAAAATTGGGGAAACAAAACCGTGCGGCCGAGCGGTCAATATATAAATTAATATATTTTAGAAATATATACTCATAATTTAAATATATTTATTTTATTATTAAGAACATATTTAATATATAAATTAATAAAACTAATTAATCTGAGCTTAAACCTTAATCTGATCTAAACCTTAAATCACTAACTCTTAACCCCAAACCCCAAACCCCTAAACCCTAAACATTATTTATTATATAAATTATAAAACACTAATCAATCTAAATCCTAAACCCTAACTCGACCCCGAATCACTAACCCCTAACCCCTAAACATTATTTAATATATCAATTAAAAAACACTAATTAATCTAAACCCTAAACCCTAACCCTAAACTCCTAACCCCTAAACATTATTTAATATTATATAATTTAAAATATATATTACTTAGTCTAAACCCTAAACTCTAACCTAACACCAAATCCATAGACCCTAAACTTCTAACCTTTAAAGGTTAAATTTAACCTCTAACCCCTAACCCCTAACCCCTAACCAATAAACCCCCTAATTCCATATTAATATGGAATATTCTATAAACCTTAAAATTGTAACTCTTAAACCGGCCCTAATTAATCCTAAATTAACCATATATATATACCCTAAACTATAATGATAATTAAATTAAATATTTTAAAATTAATACTATCGTATCTTTTACAATTATATTTGAAATTATTTAATATATAATTTAAAAATCAATCAATTATGTACCCAAAAATTTTAAAATTATTTTAAATAATAGTATTGTAATTTCTCCATTTTTAACAAATATTTTTCTATGTTTTTTTTATTTCAAATTATTTCTACGTGTCATTATTTCAAATTTATTCATTTTTAACAAATATTCAATTAAAAATAAATTGGATTTTAATTAATATAAATAAACGAATTACATAGCAAATAGATAGATAAAATGTTTTTGCGGCGCTTTTTAAAAAACGCCGCTAAAGACCTGAGCATTAGAGGCGCTTATTCAGAAACGCCGCTAAAAACCCCCCAAAACTCAGAAAACGGTGCCATTGGGCTTAGGCTTTTTGCGGCGCTTTTAGAAAAACGCCGCTAAAGACCTGAGCATTAGCGGCGCTTTACAGAAACACCGCTAAAGACCCCAAAAACTCAGAAAACGGTGCCGTTGGGCTTAGGCTTTTTACGGCGCTTTTAAAAAAACGCTGCTAAACACCTGAGCATTAGCGGCGCTTTTCAGAAACGCCGCTAAAGACCCCCAAAACTCAGAAAACGGTGTTGTTTGGCTTAGGCTTTTTGCGGCGCTTTTAACAAAATGCCGCTAAAAGACTTGAGAATTAGTGGCGCATAACAGAAACGCCGCGAAAGACCCCAAAAACTCAGAAAACGGTGTCGTTGGGTTTAGGCTTTTTGCGGCGCTTTTAAAAAAACGCCACTAAAGACCTGAGCATTAGCGGCGCATTACAGAAACGCCGCTAAAGACCCCAAAAACTCAGAAAACGATGCCGTTGGGTTTAGGCTTTTTGCGGCGCTTTTAAAAAACCGCCGCTAAAGACCTGAGAATTAGCGGCGCTTTATAGAAACGCCGCTAAAGACCCCCAAAAACTCAGAAAACGGTAGCATTTGGCTTAGGCTTTTTGCGGCGCTTTCAAATAAACGCCGCTAATGCTTATTTTTAGCGGCGATTTTTAAAAAACGTCGCTAATAATCGACCTTTAGCGGCGTTTTCCTAAAAGCGCCGCTAATGCTTGATTTTTAGTGGAGTTTTTTGTCTAATCGCCGCTAAAAGCGCCTCAAAAGCCTATTTTGGTGTAGTGAGAATTATTCAAATCGAGATTATTTTTCATCTGTAATTTTTTATTTGAATGTATTGTATATTCTTTTTAATTATCAGTGAGAATGATCGTATTTTCACCATTTCTAAATTTTTTTAGAGCTCTAACCATTTTAATTATCACTTAATTAATAATACAATTATATATCAATCAAAATTTAAATTTAACTTTATAAATAGCATCCAATAGTTAGACATATTAGGTCAAATAGCAAATAAAATAGAGTACTAAGAATCAATTGAGCATTAAAGCAATGATTCTTCAAACAATCTGATAAATTATAATGATTTTATAAAGAAAAACTTATTTTAATCTAATTTTAGTTAATTATTTCAAATTATTAAATGGGTTAATTAATTTCTTTTGCTTATTATTAAAAAGCTATATGAGATGCTAGGGGTAGAAGAGAGTTAATAATAAGAGAAATGTTATTTTAATATAATTAATTATTTAGAACGAATTTCATAAAATAAATTTAACGAAAAATGAAAATTTGTAGAAATTATTTAAAAAAAAGAATATATGTCAATTTTCTTTCACTGAAAATCTAATCAAATTATAAAAGAAATAAACCCATTCAAAAATAACAACAAAAAATTAAAATAAAATACAGGAAATGTTATATTGACATATTACAAAAGGGTATTACAAAATTGAGTCACTACACCAAAATAGACTTTTAGCGGCATCTTTTGTGGCGTTTGGACGAAAAACGCCGCTAAAAATCGAGCATTAGCTGCGCACAGCATAAAACGCCGCTAAATATCTAGCATTAGCGGCGCTCTCTATAAAACGCCGCAAAAAGTCAGACCTTCAGTGGCGTTTTCTAAACAAACGTCGTAAAAGAACATCATTAGTGGCGTTTTAAAACAAAAACACCGTAAAAATGCTGACAAACGCATCGTTTAATCTTCAGGAATAGCGGCAGTAGCAGCGCACTAAAAAAACGCCATTATATAGCACAATTAGCGGCTTTTATTTGAAAGCGCCGCAAAATATCTTAACCAAAACGCAATGTTTGGTCTTGAGGTATATTAAAATTAGTGGCGCTTATGCAAAAACGCCGATAAAGCACAATATTAGCGATGCATTGTAAAAAACGCCGTAAAATATCTTAACCAAAACACAGCGTGTGGTCTTGAGGTATATTAGAATTAGTGGCGCTTATGCAAAAACGTGACTAAAGCACAGTATTAGCGGCGCATTATAAAAGGCGCCGCAAAATATCTTAACTAAAATGCAGCGTTTGGTCTTGAGGTATATTAGAATTAGTGGCGCTTATGGAAAAATGCCGCTAAAACACAGTATTAGCGGCGTATTATACAAAACGCCGCAAAATATCTTAACCAAAATGTAGCGTTTGGTCTTGAGGTATATTAGAATTAGTGGCGCTTATGCAAAAACGCAGCTAAAGCACAGTATTAGCGGCGCATTATAAAAAGCGCCGTAAAATATCTTAACCAAAACGCAGCGTTTGGTCTTGAGGTATATTAGAATTAGTGGCGCTTATGGAAAAACGCCGCTAAAGCATAGTATTAGCGGCGCATTATACAAACACCGCAAAATATCTTAACCAAAACGCAGCGTTTGGTCTTGAGGTATATTAGAATTAGTGGCGCTTATGAAAAAACGCCGCTAAATCACAGTATTAACGACGCTTTGTGAAAAGCACCGCAAAATATCTTAACCAAAACGCAGCGTTTGGTCTTAAGTTATAGAGCCAATAGCAGCAGTTGTAGAAAATGCCATTATTTCCCGCAATTAGCGGCGCTTAACTAAAAAACGCCAAAAAATTTTAAATCGAAACGCAGCGTTTCGTCTTGAGCTATAGCGCGGTTAGCAGCGCTTACCAGAAAACGCCGCTATATATCAGCTTTTAGTGAAATTTTGACCAAACCGCATCGTTCCGGCTTGACCTATAGATGCATTATATAATGTAGGTTATTATATATTTAGTTTATCATATATGGTTTAGGTTTAGGGTATTAGGGTTCATTATATAATGTTTATTATTTTTGAATTAGAGTTTAAGGTTTAGGGTTTACGATGTAAGTTTAGTGTTTTTTATTTAGGGTTTGAGAGTTTGGTGATTAAGGTTCAGTGATTATTAAAAGTTAAAAAGTTTATCGTATATAATTTAGGGTTTTAGGGTTAATCATTATATAATGTTTATTATTTTGTGAATATTAGAGTTTTGAGTTTAGGGTTTATGATGTAGGTTTAGTGTTTGGGGTTTGAGAGTTTGAGAGTTTGAGGTTTAAAGTTTAAGGTTTGGGGTTTGGGGTTTAGGCCACTTTAGTCATGTTAAGAGGTTAATTAGTTGTAATGGCCCAAATTTGCCCGGCCCAAATCAGAAATAAATAAACAAAAACCAATAAAAAATAGTCCATTTTAAATGTCCATTTACACTGGGCTCAATATGGCCCAAACTAAACACGACCCAACTAAAATCAAACCCAAATACCCCTAGCCCAAAACCCCAAACAGTTTTATAATGTTTTTAATTTCTCTTTTATACATTTTTATGTTTTAAAAGATTTGCATGATAATATTCTTATACAATAGTGTTATATATATATATATATACACCCACACGCACGCTTTAGGATTAAATTATTTTATTATTGATTATATTATTATAATTATTGACCTTAAGTGCTTTTTAAATATGTTTATACGTTTCTCTTAAACCATTTTTATATATACGAATTATGTCTTTTAAATTAAATTTTATATTATTATATATTATTATTTGTATTATTATTAAACTTTTCATTTCATATACATGTTACTTATTTAGATTAAAGTATGTAGGTTATTTGGTATATTACATATATATATTTATTTATTTATTTACTTTAAAATTCATTTTAATAAAATAATTTCACATAGTATTTCTTTTATGTTTCGTTAAACCTTTTCAAACCCATACATATATTGTTTATGATAAAATTTTTGCATGTAATTTATTGTATATTAATGATTTTCAATTTCCTCTTTTGCATGTTATTCATTTTTATTTTTTCTATTGTAATGCTTGTTCGTGTTAATCTACTTGATATTCCTTTTAATTCTTTAGCTTTAAATATTAATATTTACCCAACATAATATGAGATTCTTACAATTGTTATATTGTATTGTTTATTTAGATTGGTTGATTGTTTGACATTCATTACTGTGCGTTTTAGTTTATGAATCATCATTTCGCATGGTACATTATTATCCAATAGTTTTTTATTCATTCAAAAGATCACAAATGACAAAGTTATTTCATTCAAAAGCTTTCAAAATAACGCGACACTTGGAATTCGGGATCCTCGAAAAGATTGTTTCCTAACTTACTGGATTCCAATCTTTCTCGGGATCTAAGAAACCGAATATCCTTTTTTTTAATTAACACACAAATAAAAAGCTCGTTCTCGGGAATTCGATACGTGGTGTCCTAACGCATTGGATATGACATATTGTTTTCTCAAGACGAGGATTCTTCTAACAAATGAGAATAAAGGTAATATTCGATATTTAGGAATTTTGTGAAGTTGAACCCTAACTTACTGGGTTTTGATTTTCTCATTTGACCCTAAGTAATCGGATATCCTTCTCAAAATGCATAAGCTTTAAAAGTCAAAAGATAAACTTAATTTTGAGGATTCAAAATGTTACACTCTAACTTACTGAGTGTGACAATTTATTTCTTTGGAGTAAGTGAGTCTCATCATCCAATTCATTTTATCCAAATTTTCTCTTCAAAGGATCGTATTCTAAAATCTTTTCAAATTCTCAACACTAGGACATTAAACAATCAATTCGGTACCAATTTTGGGCGTTACGAGGGTGCTAACCCTTCCTCGTGCGTAACCGACTCCCGAACCTATTTTCTCAAAATCCGTAGACCATAATCGTTTTCAAGGTGGTCCGATCACACCTCAATAAAAGGTCGGTGGCGACTCCAATTTTCATTTTTAATAAGTCGACAACTAAATTTTTGTTTTTCAAAAAAACGGTTTCGACATTAGTGTTTTAGGGCTTGATCCTTGTGGTTAACGGTTTGCAGTTTATAATTTAAGGTTTACAATGCATGGTTTTGGGGTTTGGATGATTTAGGGTTTATGGTTACGAGTTTTAGGGTTTAATGACTTTTTTGGTACCAAATTCAAAAAAATAACAAATACGTATTGTTTTTTAATTATTATTATGATACTAGGGTTCTAAGTGACACAAATGATTAGTTTACTAATTGACGAATGGCATATTTATATGTTATATATGATGAAACAAATTACTTAATTGTGTTATTTACATATATATATTAATCATTTATATATTCACTTAAAAATAGAGTATATATAATTTTAAAATTATAATACATTATTTGAATACTATAAATAATTAATAATTTTGAATATTGATAATATTTAAATTATACACTCTCTAATATTTATAAAATTTATAAAATTTTAACAATTGAAAATAATAAATCAGTATAAAATTTTTAAATAATATTATTAACAATATTAATAATGTCATAATTTTAATGTATCAATTAAAAATAATGTCTAGAACAATGTATAAAATATATAAAAAATCTAAATATTATCGGCGTTTGTTCAGAAAATGCCGCAAAAAATATATAAAAAATGAAGCAATACGGCACCGTTTCGTTGCCGAGTTAAAGGTTAGTGGCTTTTTTGTCAAAACGCCGCAGAAGTTGTGAAACTAGTGGCGTTTTCGCGTAAGCGCCACAAATATTATAATATAAAATGAGGCTGTTTTAATAGTAATAAAAAGTTAATAATTACCGGCGTTTTGATTTAAAATGCCACAAAATCTAAAATTAGCGGTGTTTTCTGATAAACGCCGCAAAAAAACATATTAAAAATTAAACGAAACGGCACCGCTTCGTTGACGAGTTAAATTTTACTGGCGTTTTTATCGAAACGCCGCAAACGTTGTGAATATAGTGGCGTTTTTATTCTAGCGCCGCAAATGTTAAAATGTAATACGTTGCTGTTTTAAACATAAATAATATTAATATAAATTTAATCGGTAGTGGCGTTTTGAAGTAAAACGCCAGAAAATCTAAACAGTAGAGGCGCTTGTTAGTAAAACGCCGCAAAGAGCATATTAAAATTTTAAGAAAACGACACCGCTTCGGTGCCGAGTTAAAATTTAGTGGCATTTTTTATAAAAACGCCGCAAAATTTAAAATGATAACGACGTCGTTTTTGTCCAAAATCAGCTTCTGTCTCTAAGTCGTCACCCCCAGCTCGAAATCCCCCATTTCTCATAATCCCTAAACAGCCAGAGGGAAATACTCCAAGAGAGCAGTTCATCGAGAAGTTTTGCCCTCGATTCGTCGATTGGTTGTTTTAGCAGCAAGGAAAAGGTTTATTTTTTGGGTTTCTTGCAAAGTTACATAACCCACACAGAGAAGAAGGTGATTTTCCAGTCGGATTCTGTTTTTTGGGTATTCATTATTTAAGGTACCATTTTGATTATAATTTGTATTTAAAGGTTGCATTTTCTGTTTTTGTCAAATTTCTTGTTTGTAATTTGTTGATGACCTGTTGAATGAATTGAAATGCGAGTGTTCTCTGTGTTTAGGGTTTGTTCGGGGCTTTCATTTCTGTTCATCGCAATCAAGGTACTGTAATGCTTTAATTTCTGTTATATTGGGAATGCGCACATTTCTTTCTTGACGGTGTTCAATGATTTTTACGGTTTTGGGAAGTTTAGGGTCTTCTCTGTGTTTAGGGTTGGTAGGATTGTTGATTTTTAAAAACACATTACTTGGTATTCTGTTTTGGCACAACAGTTAAGCATATGAGTTTGTGGAGTTGAGAGATTTATGTCGTATTGCACATTTAAGCATGGTGTTGATTGGCACAGTTTCTTCAGTCTTCTCGTATTGCACATTTTGAATGTTAAGCATACGAGTTTCTTCCCTTGGGTTAAACATAAACATAAACTGAACAAAATTATAATCTTTGAAAACTATGTTAAGCTATGTTAAACATTTTGAATGTTAAGCATAGTTTTGAATGTTAAGCTATGTTAAGCTATGTTTTGAATGTTAAACATTTTGAATGTTAAGCATATGAGATTCTGCACTTGAATGTTAAGCTATGTTGTTTAGATTTAAATTATAATCTTTGAAAACTGAACAAAAAAATGATGCACAGTTAAACATAAACTAGAAAAAACAGTTTAGTTAAAAACTGAACAAAAATCCAGCAAATGTTTCCTATTTGTTACTGATTAACAAATTTATTCAGAAGGATTGTGGCAGAAATATGTATTCAGTTTGACGTGCTTTATTTTATGCCAAGTTTTTTGAATTGGTTTTTTTGTATACTGCATTGGTCTGCATGTAAGAGGGTTGGACAATTCTTATTTGTCCTAATCCTTGTTTGTTTTGTTCTTAAACAAGACAAAACATAAACTTCTCATCAGCTTTGCAATAATAAATTCTATGGTTTTGGGACTATTTATTTATATTTTCAGCGTATTTAATATTATTGATATTATATTATTTATTTATATTTTTAGCGTATTTATATAAACATACGAGTTGTTATAATCCGCACAATTTCTCTCTTTATTTAACAAAGAAGAAGGTTACCATTTTCTATAATTAAAATAAATTATATTCATTGAAGAGACTGATGAGTTTCAACTCTCTAAAATGAATTTTTTATTTAAGCTCTTTAAGATTTTAAAATTTTAAAATTTGTAAATATAAATTTGTACGTTGACTTCTCTTAAAATGATAAAAATTGATTTAATCCTTTTAAAATTATGAATATATTGACTATTAAAATTGTGAAATTGCACTTTTACTATTATAAAAATCACAATTTAATTTGAGATCTTCTAAAAAACTTCGACTTAGCCTCTATATATATACCATTTTAATATATATATTAGTTTTTCTAAATTTAAAAATTAATAAAAATAAAAATATTGTAGGATATGAACTTGAACTAATTACATTAGTAAAATTTTAATTTACCACTCAACTAAAATATTAATTTATTAATTTTATATTTTTAATTTTACTATGTACATTTTATTATTTTTGGATAAAAACTAAAGTTAATTTTGACACTTTCGAATTAAATTTTCTATCATATAAGATAACAATGTAAATTATTTAAATAAGGTTCAATTTTTTGTTAAGAAAAATGTCATATTGGTTTATATTTTAAAAACATAACTTAATTATATGACTATCACATCTTATATAACTTACATAGCTTAATTATACTTAACTTACATAACTTACATTATACACAACTTACATAACTTTCATTATACACATACATAACTTACATATAATACACAACATACATAACACATAATTTTCATAGTACATAACTTACATAATATTGAACTTACATAATTTTCATAAAAATAACTTACATAACTTACATAATTTTCATAATACATAACTTACATAATATTGAACTTACATAATTTTCGTAATACATAACTTACATAATCTTGAACTTACATAATTTTCATAATACATAAGTTACTTAATTTTCATAATAAAAACTTACATAACTTACATAATTTTCATAACTTACATAACTTATACGATTACACACTTACATAATTTTCATAATACATAACTTACATAATTGATCATAATGCGATAATATTCATAATACATAACTTACATAATACATAACTTACATAACTTACATAGCTTAATTATACTTATTCTTAAATCCTAAACCCGTACAATTTATAGTCAAGATCAGACTTCAAGAATTAAGAAATGGACCGATCTTGGATGAATTTGTCAAGGGTAAGCAACGGTTATCGTAATGGAGTACAGACGTTTCTAAATTTTGCATTTCAATATGCAAGCCAAGAGAACATGACTCTTTGCCCCTGTAAGAATTGTGTGAACATAAATTGGCATTATCGTGAGGTTGTATACGAGCATCTAATTGTTGATGGGTTTGTTCGGGGTTATAAACAATGGTTATTTCATGGAGAATGCCCGCCTAGTACTTCCTCTTCAAGGATGGATGTATCTTATTCTGGTGCTGGTTACCATCAGTCTGATAAAGGGGATGACATGGAAGGTATGTTGCAGGATGCATTTAATATGCACAATCATGGTGTCCAGTCGTTCCCAGTGGACTTTGTGGCTTCTGATGATTGTAATATTGGGAGAAATGCTTTTACCGAACCGGGAAGTAGTGTACCTCATGAAGAGCCGAATGAAGAAGCGGCAAAGTTCTACACGCTACTTAATGACATGAACGAAGAACTGTATGAGGGATCAAAGTTTTCAAAATGTCTTTCTGTGTTCATCTTTTTCAATTAAAATGTTTAGGAGGGTGGATTGAAAACTCGTTGACAATGCTGTTAGAGTTTTTGAGAGAAATGTTTCCGTTTGCAAAAATCCCTCAGTCATGCAAAGATATGAAGAAAATGATAAAAGATTTAGGCCTTGGGTACAAGAAAATCCATAGTTGCCCGAATGACTGCATGTTGTATGGGGCGATCGGAAAAACCAACAGTGCTATCATGTATGCGGCGAATCCCGTTGGATACATAGAAACACAGAAGATGGGAACGACGATGAAAATGATGCACAGTCAAGGAAGAAGCCAGTCAAGATTTTATGGTATTATCTGTTGATACCAAGGCTTCAAAGACTTTTCATGTCGTCGAAGACAGTGGAGTCAATGACGTGGCACCATGATGGACGAACAGATGATGGATTACTAAGGCATCCGGTAGATTCTTTAGCTTGGAAATCATTTGACAATAAATTTCCAAGCTTTGCAAGCGATCCTAGGAGTGTGAGGATTGGGCTAGCATCTGATGGATTTAATCCTTTCAAGATCATGAGCACTGCGTACAGTACTTGGCCAGTAGTGCTTGTTCCTTACAATCTGCCTCCGTGGATTTGCATGAAGCAATCTTCCCTTATCTTATCTATGATTATCCCTGGAGAGAAAGGGCGCGGGAATGATATCGACATTTATTTATAGCCATTTATTGAAGGGTTAAAACAATTATGGGCTGGTGTCGAGACATACAATGTACTGAGAAAGGAGAACTTTAATTTACGTGTAGCTTTGATGTGGACCATTAATGACTTCCCCGCTTATGCCAATTTATCCGGTTGGAGTACCAAGGGTCGTTATGCGTGTCCTTGTTGTGCTGCACAAACATGTTCGCAATGGTTGTACAATGGGAAGAAGTTCTCTTACATGGGCATCGTTGGTGGTTACCAAAAATCATAGATTTAGATTTCAGAGTTTTGTATTTGACGGTACTGAAAAGTTTAGAGAAGCTCCTTCGCAGACCAGTGACTCTGAAATCTTGTTCATGTTGGAATTTATGAATTTCATTTATGGGAAGATGAACCGACCGCCAAACACGCAAAGAAATAGAAGATCAAATGATGAAGCTGATGATGACTCTGATGAAGAGGACGATCCTAATGAGGCGGACTTGTGGAAAAAAAAGAAGTATTTTTTTGAGTTGCCTTATTGGGAGCATCACCTTTTACAACACAATCTTGATGTTATGCACATTGAGAAAAATATCTGCGAGAACATTGTGGGTACAATTTTGAATGTCGACGGAAAATCAAAAGACAATCTTCAGAGTCGACTAGATTTAGTCCAAATGGGAATTCGACCTGATCTTCATCCCAATCCACTTCCAAATGGAAATATCGGTTGCTGCCTTCTATTTTTTCAATGTCGAAGACTGAGAAAGAAGTGTTCTACACGGTGTTGAAGGATATAAAGGTTCCAGATGCGTATGCATCAAATATATCTTGATGTGTTAGTGTTAAAGATCGAAGATTATATTCGTTAAAATCACATGACTATCACATCTTAATGCAAGATTTACTGTCAGTTGCTCTACGATGTTGTATGTCCAAGAAGGTGACGTCTTGTATAATTGAACTATCCAATAAAATGAAAGTCATTTGTGGCAAAGTTTTGGATGTTTAAGAACTTCAGAAGGTACAGGATCGAACCGCTTTGACTTTATGCAACATGGAGAAAATCTTCCACCTTCTTTCTTCACCATTATGGTTCACTCGATAATCCATCTCCCGCATGAAGTAATTCTTGGCAGACCCATTTTTTATCGATTGATGTATCCCATAGAAAGGTGTTAATTAAAATTTTTAAAATTTTCCTTCATTCACCTCTATGCCTTTAGTTACAACTTTTGATAATGTTGTATATCGTGTTTAGGTTCCTATCCAAATTAAAGTCTTACTGCCGCAACAAACGTTATCCAGAAGGATCGGTTGCTGAAGGCTACTTGGTAAAGGAATGTATGACCTTCTGTTCAAGATATTTGGAAGATGTTGAAACAAGGTTGAACAGACCAAATAGAAATGCTGGACTCACTGGCCATAAATTATCCGATACTTATTTGTTCCAAAGTTTTGGAGAACCAATCGGCAAAGTTGAAATTGCAGAATTAGATCATTTATCGTGGGTACAAGCACATCGATATGTTCTGTTTCACCACGAATCAATGGAACCTTTACGGAAGTAAGTTCTACAAATTTGATAAATATTTATCAAATTAAAAATTGTTTATCTTCTAACAAAGTGAACTTTTTTTAACATAATGAGTACAAACAAATATTGAGATCTCGTTCATGCTCCCGAAGAACACAACATCGAGATATCAATAAGTTGTTCACATAATCTTTTCATGAATGCTTAAGCCAAACGGTATGCAATTGGAGCTTTCATCGACAAATAATAATGTTTTCTCATAACATTTTTAATTACTAAGTTTACTTTCCATTCAATAGGTTTGGAGTGGGAAGAACGTCATCGACAAAGTTAAATGGCTTTCCCAAGGTCCAAATCGAGTGGTTAAAAGATATAGTGCGTTCCTCATCAACGGATTCAGATTTCATACAAAATATTACGAAAGATTGAGGAGAACGCAAAATTGTGGAATAGTTGTTAATTCCTCCATTACAAGTTATGCTAGTGCTAGGGACAATAATCCTGTCCAGGGGAATGTGGAATATTTCGGACTTAATTGAGTTGGATTACTACGGCAAATGGAAAGTTGTCTTATTTCGAGGTGATTGGGCCGATGTTAATACTACTCGTGGAATTAAGCAAGATCAATTTGGTTTTACAATGGTGAACTTCGCTCGATTGATTCACACAGACAACAATTGATAGATGAGCCGTATGTATTCTCATCTCAAGTCGAACAAGTTTTTTACTCAAAAGATCCAACTAATGAGGGTTGGTACGTTGTACTCCGTAACATCCCTAGAGACTTGTTTGACATGGCAGTGGAAGTAGAGATAACATCGACGACAGATCAGAAACGTTGCCCTTTCCAGAACAAAACTTAAACGATAATATCCCTAGTACTAGTACACAATTTCAATGGGTTCGTCAGGATACGGATGAAGATATTTACGAATAATGATGTAGTAAGATTTTACGATTATTAGTTATATGTAATATCATAATTTAAATCTTGGTCTTATTATATATTTCAACTATTTTATATGTGTTGTTATAGTTGTAATTAGTTATTAAGTTTTCAACTATTTTATGTGTATTGCAGATAAAATGCCTAGAAGAAAAATGCGAGTTCTAAGCATTGTTCAAAATGATCCAAACTTGGCAGAAATAAATAGTTAACAATAGACAGTAATTGGATCTTCAAATATTCCGATTACACCTGAGGATCCTACAGAAGTTGAAAGTAATTTTACATTTAATTTACATGCGTGTTGACTTATAATTGATTTATTTTTCAAATTCTTATATTATAATATACCATTTTTCAGCTGAAAATGGTGGGATGCGCAGTGGTCGAGGACGTACGCTACTTAGAGATTTATACGAGTTAGATCCAGTTGAGCGTGTCAAGGTATGTAAAAACAGTTTTGGTCAGCCTGTTGGATCAGAAGCTCGACTTTTAGCAGGATACATGGGCATTTTAGCACGAAATGCGAATATGTTGCCTATCAACTACGAGTCATGGTATCAAATGCCCGATAGTAACAAAAACCAAGCCCTCAATAAATATTAAGGTAACAAAATGTTAATGTCATCTGTAATACTTGGGAATTAGTTTCATTTATATTTACTTTCTTAACTTGTGTTTTTCGTAGGCGAGGTTTGCTTTAGAGGTCTCGGATACTTATGTAAAGAAGGCATTGGGAAAAGATGGAGAGACCATAAAAGTACTTTGAAGAAATATTATTATAAGATAAAAACAACCCTCGATGAGAAATTGCAAAATGTCCCGCCGGGTATGCTGAGGTACCAATGAGAAGATGCGGTTAGATTTTGGCATTCGAAGAAAGGCGAGGTATGACGTACTTCCAAACTCTTGTAATTATTTTGGTTTATAGTATTTACTATTTATGTACTAAAAATTTCATAACGTAGGATCATGAACGAGTTGGAAAAAGTAGCAGGCAAAAACAAAAATTCACTCACACAGCCGGGTCGAAAAGTTTTGCATGTGTAGCTGAGGCGGAGGTATTTTTAATTTTTTAATACTGTCAAATATGTATAACTTTCCATTAGATAATATTTTTACTATTATATTATAGGAACTGTCGTCCGATCAAAAAGTTGGACTCCTTCAACTTTTTGAAATTACACATAGGAAGAAAGATGGATCTCCTATGACTCCTGAAGCTGGTGAAATTATGGTACGTTTACTTAATACGATTTGACTTGTTTTAGTTATTTATAGTGTTTATTTTCTAATGGTTTAATTCATTGCTTGTAATGCGACTATTGTTATGTTACATTTGTTTTTTTAATATATATTGCGTTCCTAACTATGTGATTTATTTATTAGGAAAAACTAAAGGATAAAAAGGGGGAGTACGAAATGATTGCTTCTAGTGATAGTTCTGTCCATCTTGAAGACATTGATAACCGGATTATTACTGAAGTTTTGGGTCCTGAAAGGTATGGTCGGGTTCGATTTCAAGGATCTTTTGTTAGCCCAACCCAATATTTTGGATCCATTTCAGACAATACATGCCTTGGAGTCGAGCTCAAGTGAAGTTCAGAGGTTAAAAGACCGGATGGCTCAGATGCAAGCGACCTCGATTGAGGTTCAAAGGAAATATGAAGAACTCCAGCTACAACTTAAAGCAGAGGCAGCAGCGAGGGAAGCAGAGGCTGCAGCGAGAGAAGCAGAGGTTCAAAAGAAATATGAAGAACTCCAGCTACAACTTAAAACAAATGCGGCATAGAGAGAAGCAGAACAGAGCAGAAAGTACGACGAACTCCAACAGTAGCTTAAGAATATGATGGAGATGTTTCAGCAGTCACAACTTCCGCCGTCATAGTGTATTGTATAAATATTTTTATCATTTTAACTTTTAACATTTTTGTAAAAATAATATGAATTCTATTTTATTTATTGATATTAATATTATTTTATTCGTTTAATTTGAAATATTATATAAATTTATTGCTTTTGGCTGGTTTAGATTTGGTTGCTTTTGATTTGTTGTTACAGGAGGGCTGAAAAAATAAAAAATTTTATTTTACAAAAATCCCAAAATTAGTGGCGTTTTTATAAAAGCGCCCCTAAAAGCTAAAGAGCATGACCATAGCGGCATTTGTGGAAAAAAACGCCGCTAAAGAACATTACTTGTAGCGGCATTTGTGGAAAAGGCGCCGCTAAAAGAACATGAGTTTTAGCAGCGTTTGTTGGTACGCGCCGCTAAAGGTCATGTTCTTTAGCGGCATTTGTCGTAGAATCGCCGCTAAAGAATATTACCTTTAGCAGCTTAGCGGCGTTTCTGAGAAAGCGCCACTAAAGAACATGACCTTTAGCGGCGTTTTTTTTGAAGCGCCGCTAAAGAACATGACCTTTAGCGGCATTTATTTCTGTAAACGCTGCAAACGTTAGCGACGTTGTCGATAGCGGCATTTTTTGCGGCGCTTGTGGAAGTGCCACAAATACCTTTAGTGGCGCTAAAAAGCGCCGCTAAAGGCCTAAATAAACGCCGCTTAAAACCTGTTTTTGTGTAGTGAGTGCACCGTATTATACATAATCGACCTAGATTAAGGAATAACGAGCATCCTATTAATGCAAAAAAGTATGGGAAGTCAATATCATTACCTAATAAAGCATGAACACTTAGAAATAAACAATAGCATACAACAAAAAAGGTTCCTTTCCAGAATTCATCATATAAAATAAAGAATAACAACAATCCTTGATCTACACCCATATCTATTCCACTTTCCATAAAAAGGTATAAAATTGAAGGGAATATCCAATATCCTACTTTTGAAACACTAATTTTTGACACTCGACATACGATACACATGGACACCATTAAAAGGAAAAGAATTCCTGAAAATATATTAATAATTGCATATGTTAAATAGGTGGGGGCTAACTCAGATATTGATTCATCGAAGGACACTGCAAGAAATGCTAATAATACTTGAAGTGCACTCCTAAAATCATGTGGAAAAGTTTTGAGTAAAGCTAGTGTTAGGAATAATGTTACGAGGAACACAAGATAGGTTGGAATATAGAAGAGAAGAAAATGCGTTTGACCCATGACTGATTTCCCTAGTACCATTGGATCATATGATCCTTTGGACTTTGAGGTATTTTCACCTTGCCAAACACCACCTGGTGGGCTTAGAGTGGCTTGGTAGGTTGCGGTTAGAAGCAGTCCTAAAATGACTAGCAAGGCATTGCGGTCATCGGCTGATATATTGTCCATATTTTGAAAAATTAGTAGTGATGCTTTTGTCACATACTTGACAACTTGTTTCTCCAACTTACGTTGTAAGTTTGAAACTACTGGAATAAAGCAGCCTTTCAGTATAGCAATGTTCTCTCTGTTGTTATGTTGTTGTGCAATACCCAGTGCGGTGAAACCAACTTGATTGGTAGCATGCTTATCAGCCTTGCAATTTAAGCATCTGTTCAATTGACAGTTTAGGATATAAAAAGGCTAGAATCAATTAATCATGTCTATGAAGTAAAAAAAGAATCTATGTAATATGAATTACTATCGAAGGAGTTGAGTCGAACCGTGGGTTGATTATGGATAGCGGCTATGTGTAGTGCAGTGTTGCCATCTTTGTCTTTCCGGTTAACCACTTCCCAGTAATAGTCTTTCCTCTTAAGCGTTGGAATTAGGAGTTGGAGAGCGTCCAGTCTATTGTTTTCGATTGCAATATGCAAAGCAGTGCGATTCTCAATTGTAACATCTTGGATACAGTCAGGAGAAGCTTCCAGAAACGTATCCAACAGACCAAGCTGGTTTCCAACTTTACATAAGTAGTGCAACGGAGTCTTACCTTTCTTTCCTCTGACACGAACAAGATGTTTATCAATCTCCAAGAAGCGGAGCGCCATCTCTTTATGCCCTTTTCTAACAGCAATGTGAAGTGGGCTCAAACCTTGGTGGTTTAGCTTCCGAGCAAATGATGGCCTTAAGTTCATCATCTCCATTGCAAACTCTATGCACCCTTCTTCTGCAGCTATATGTAATGGAGTGTCGATAAACTCCACCTCATCAACACGCCTCAAAACATTTCCATTTCTTTGAATTACTCTATGCAATTCGTTAACCTTTCCAGTACGAGCAGCAAGGTTGAAAGGGTTTAAGATCACTTAGAGCAATTCATTCAAAGAGAGAGAGAGTATTAAATGCAGAGAAATGTGTGTATATTTCTGGTCTTGATTTTTGAGGTTTCGCCTTTAGTAGAGGATTATATACTCAACACTTTTGGTCATATTATAGTTTATTGAAAGAGCTTAAGCCTACTTACAGTGTTTATAACTAGAGTGAGTGAAGACTTAGGTGCTCTGTCAAACGAAGTAGGTCAAGACTTCGCTGCAGCTTTGTTTATAAAGAAAGCATAAAAAGGAAGCCTTCAATTCCGCGTGCCCAAATTTGAATTGATATGCTTGCCATTTCATGTAGTCTTAATCCAGCTAAGCTACCTCTCAGATTATTATTAATTTATGTTATAAAACCTGTTAACACAGATCAGTACTCAACAATTTTGTTCATATTATAGTTTTATTTCTTTAGGCTCAATCTCACACTTTCAAAACAAATTACCTATTTCCTCTTTTTATCAGATTGAATTTTAAATCCAAAAATGCATCAAATATACTTTTTAACTCATAAATATAGGGTGGTTAAAGGTTGATGAGTCAACCCATTTTGTACATATATCATATGGCCACTCTTCTGACACTATTTTATTTTATATATATCATATTATAATAGTTATTTTGGATCACTAGACCAATTTTAGAAAAAATCATGAAATATCAATTTTTCTAAAAAATTCTATTAAAAATGAGAGTACACGTTAATTTTTTTGAATTATGAATTAATTAAACAATTATTATATCACATTTAAAAAATTTAAAATATTTTTAAATTATAATTTATAGAGTTTATATTGATGAATTTCTCCTTTTTTTCCCAAAAGGACTTTTCACATAAAATTTGTTTGTTATTATTTTTTGTTATTGTTTTAAAAATATTCCTATTGCTTTTATGGACGTCTATATTTTTGGCGATGTCATGATTTAAACCAACAAAGGAACAATAGAAAAGACAGAAATTGAAGGGTATAAGAAAATAGAAAAAGGCAGCTTTTAAATTTGTTTTGGATATTTGGAGGAGTTTAAGGATTTCAAATTTTAAAAATAAATTTATTCGAATAAAAATATTGAATAATTTCGAAATTTATGAAGAATTTTAAGAGAGGATTTCGCTTGGCTCAAAATCTTCTTTTTGTTTAAATCTAATATATTTTCGATATTTTATTTCATTAAACATATTTATAGATTTACAAATCCAATGATTTACATACTAAATATTCTTGTATTATTTTATTTTTAATATATATAATTATTCCTTTTAATAATTAGTTTTAATTCAAACAATTAGGATTGCTAACATTTTAAATTAATAAATTAAAATTTTTAAAATTTTAAAATTATTCAATCAAACAAGCCATACCATAGTTGAAATATTTAGTATTAATGTATTAAAATATACTTAAATAAATGAAAAATGATTGTATAAAACTGTGATACAAACTATTCTTTATCTTTTCTAATAAAAAATAACAATTACCGAAATTATTATTTGCTAATAAATGGTGGGATAAGACTTGAAATTAATGTTGAAGTTGAAGATATTGAAATCAAATGGAGCTTTATTTTGGGTTAATTGTAGGTTGGACAAGTTAGAGTGTTACAACATTTATTAAACTGTTTTATGCATAATCGACAAAAATGAAGTAAAACCAGCATCCTAGTAATATAATAGGATATCTGGAGCTAATACCATCAACACCATTATTAATACCAATCAAAGAATCTATTCTAAAGAATAAACCATAACCTACAACTAAAATAGTTCCTTTTAAGTACTCATCGGATAGAAAAAAGGACAACAAAAATTCTTAAATTACACCTCCAACTATTTCTCCACCTAAAATGGAAAAAAAAAAATCAAACGTCCCACTATTAAAACACTGAATTCTGACACCTGATATGTGATGCACATAAACACCATTAAAATGAAAATAGTTGTTGAAAATTTACAGAGAATTCCCGATGTTAGAAAGGTAGGGTCTATGAAAGATATTGATTGATCGAAGCACATTGCAAGAAAGGCAAGTAGTACTTGAAGTGCTGTCCTGAAACCATGGGGAAATGGTTTAAGCAGGGCTAGTATTAGGAAAAAGGTTACTATGAAGACAATATAAATTGGAATATAGAAATGAAGAAAACTAGATTGATCCATGACTGATTTCCCTGGTACTGTTGAATCATATGATCCTTTGGACGTTGAGGTATTTTCACCTTACCAAACACCACCAGGGGGGCTTAGACTGGCTTGGTAAGTTGCAGCTAGAAGTACTCCTAAAATTACTAGTAAGGCATTGCGGTCCTACCCTGATATATTATCCAAATTGTGAAAAATTAGTGATGATGCCTTTGCCACATGCTTGACGATTTGTTTCTCCAATTTACATTTAAAGTTTGAAACTTCTGGAATAAAGCAACCACGCAGAATAGTAATGCTTTCCCTATTATGTTGTTGTTGTGCTACATCCATTAGCGTCCAACCAGCCTGATTGTTGGCATGCTTATCGGCTTTGCAGTTTAATAGTAGTTTAAGCTCTGTTCAAAAAGGCTACGTTTAGTTAATCCTACGTATGAAATACAAAAGAACCTAATCAATAGGGACTGCTATTGAAGTAGATGAGTCAAACCTCGGGTTGATTATGGAAAGCAGCTAACTGCAGTGCAGTGTTTCCATCTTCATCTATTTGGTTCACCACTTCCCGATAATAGTCTGTCTTCCAAAGTGTTCGAATTAGGACTTGGAGAACATCCAGTCTGTTGTTTTCTACAGCAATATGCAAAGCATTGCGATTCTCAATTGGAACATATTGTATACATTGAGGACAAATCTCTAAAATTCTATCCAACATGCCATCATGATTTCCAGCTTCACTTAAGAAGTGCAAGGGAGTCTTACCGTTCTTTCCTTTGACACGAACAAGATCATTATCCATTTCCAAGAAACGTAGAGCCATCTCTTTATGCCCTTGTTTAACTGCAATGTGAAGTGGGCTAGGCCCTGTTGGTTTAGCTTCCTAGCAAATGCTGGCTTTAAGTTCATCATTTCCATTGCAAACCTAATGCATCCTTCTTCTGCAGCAATGTGAGTGTCGACAAACTCCACCTCATCAAAGTGCCTCAAAACATTTCCATCTCTTTGAATTAAATTATACAAATCAGTAACATTTCCTGTACGAGCTGCTGTTCTCAACCTTTCATCCATGTGAGGTGGAAGGACCAATTGACAGAAGAAAATTTGAAAGAGCTTAAGCCCACTTACAAGGTTTACTAGAATGAGTAAAGACTAAGGTGGTCTGTGAAATGAAGTAGGTCTTTCACATGTTCATACTCGAAAGTTTAAAATAGGAAACATTTATCAAGAATTTTCTGCAGCTTTGTTTATAAAGAAAGCAGAAAAAGGAATCTTTCAAGTCCGCCTGCTTATTATTTTAAAGAAGGTTACATTTGTCCAAATTTTAATTGATATTCTTGCCATTGGCTAAGCAGCCTCTCATATTATTATTATTTATGTATTTAGGTTGTTTAAAATTTTTAAAATTTTATATTACTGAAGGTAAAATTGTATTACCTTCTTAAAAATAATAATAATTTAATTTAATCTTTTAAAATTTATAAAGATATAAACAATTAAAATGATGAAATTAAATTTTACTATCGTAAAAATTATAATTTAATTTCGATTTCTCTTAAAAAATTATATCAAATAAGTTTTTAATTCATAAAATATGATCGTTAAAGGTTGACGAGTGAACCATTTAGTACATATATCATATCACATGGCCACTCTCGTGATACTATTTTATTTTATATATCATATTATAATGGTGTTTTGGATCACTAGAAGAATGTTAGAAAAAAATCATAAAAATATCAATTTAAAAAAACAAATCTATTAAAAATGAGAGTACACATTAATCTTTTTAATTACGCATTGATTAAACAATTATTAAATCTCATTTTATAAAAAATTTAAAATACATTTAAATTAACTATAATTTATTTACACAAAAAAAACTATAATTCATAGAGTCTACATTAAAGAATGAGTTAGTATAGGAAAGGTTATAGCAATGGATGTTTAATCTTTTTGGTGCTGTGATCTAAGCCAACAAAGGAACAATAGAAAAGACAGAAATTGAGCGATAAAGTATATACATATTTATTATGTTTTTGAAGGTTTCATTAACCTGGAGTTTTTATATTATAAAACTTTTGGGTTTATGGACTGCATACTTTAAGGTTAAAAACTTGTGTTCATCCATGTGATCTAGTTTTATCCAATGATAAAACTATGCCTTTTGTATGCCCATACTCCAAATGTAAACAACTAGCATCTACAATAAACTTCATATTTCACTAGCATTGTATATCCCCTCCACCGCCACCCCTGTGGCTATCAATAAGTTCAGAATTAAGTAGCTGTGGTTTTCTCTTGTAAGGATGAGAACACAAGTTTCAATCTAAAAAAATATTATTTGTTGTGTTAAGATATAATAAATCTGTTAAAGAAGTAGTTACAGATTAGCTGAGTTGTCAACTATATTGTTAAGAGAAGCAGTTAGTTAGAGAGTCTATAAATGTTCACGATTGGCATTGTATTGAATCAAGTTAGCAGTCTAAATTCAGAATTGAAAACATTGTTCATTAAGAATTCTTTAGTTTCTTAGAACTTACCTATATTTCTTCATGGTATCAATCGCCAGGTGATCTTCTGACATGGCTACCACGAATTCTGCTGCTTCTGATTCTGTAGAACCGCAAGTGTCTGCGTTTGTTGCTAATCGAGTTGTAAATTCATTTCCTCGTCATGAGGTTGTGAAGCTAGATAAAGGCACCTTTGTTCAGTGGAAGCAACAGGTGCGTTTTATTGTTAATGGTTACGATTTGTTTGGATTTCTTGATGGATCGGTTTCTCCTCAGCTGCGATTCATGCAAGCACCGGATGGTGCCCTTGTGGTGAATTCAACAGCCTCTGTTTATCACCAATAGGGTAATTTGATTACATCCTGGCTTCTATCAACAATCAATTCTTCGATCTTGTCTTTTTTTACAGATGTGCAAACCGCTTCGGATGTGTGGACGACGGCGTTGGCCTTGTTTGCAGCGGACACAGATCTAAAACAGTCCCGCCTGAGACATGATCTTCATTCCATCAAGAAGGGAAATCTGTCCATCCGAGATTATGTTGGATGTGTGCTCTTTTGGAGGCCTCTGGTTCTTCGATCTCGATGGCGGAATGAACGACGGTGTTTCTTCCCGGTCTTCCCTCGGAGTTTGACGCCGTGGTGTCGTCTGCTTCACTGTCTTCGACCTCTCTTCCTTTCCAGCGTCTTGTCGATGTGCTGATCGAGTGTGAAAATCGTCAGGCGCAAGCGGCTAAAGAAGTTGTTTATGCCGTGAATTTAGTGGAAGACTGGTCACCGGTTGTGGATGTTTCATCACGTGGGGGACGTTCGATGGTGCGTGGCCGTGGTCGGAGCTTTTAGCCTCGGCTTCAGTTTCAGATCTGCTCAAGGTTTAGTCACGTTGCTCAACGGTGCTATTACCGGTACCATCGTGACGACGCATCTCCGGTGCAATTTCCGTCGTCGACTCCTCCTGCTCCTGGGTTTCGTGGCTGGCCTTCACAGCAAAATACAAGGCCTAGAATTTCTAATGTTGGTCAAAATGGTTATGGGTTTGGTCAACATGGTGATAATGGTCAAAATTGGTTTGTTGATGGACCATTTAATACACAGCAGTGGGGGCCGCATGAACTTCAAAATGTTGGGCTCAATAATGGTTGGCCCAGGCAAAATATTGATGAGGGCCGTATGTTTAGGCCTCCATATTATGGGCCGAATGTGCTTGGGCCTAATCATGGGCCGAATGAAGGATTAGACAGGGGATTTGGGCCTGCTCATGATAATGGGCCGAATGATGTTGGGCTGAATGCTTCTTTATTAGCACCTAACCCTGTTTCGAATAATGTGCAGCTTGACCCGGCTAAGCCATTCGGTAATGTTGGTGTTCCATGGCGTACTAAACCACGAGCCCATGTGTTTTCAGCGTCCAATATTTGTTTTGGGCTTCCTAGATTGGGAGATCTTCATGTGTCTGACTATTCTGATCCGTCTATCTCCGGTTCGCATATAAACTCCACACAACATGGGATTAGTGGAGATGGCTCTGACTCTCCGGTTCTTGGGCCAGCTGGCACTACATCCTGGTATCCTAATTCGGGTGCTAGTAATCACGTGTGTCAAGATCCTTCTGCACTGCGGATGCTGTTCCATATTCAGGTACGTCCTCTCTTTTAATAGGTGATGGTACGCCTGCTATGATATCGTCTGTTGGTCAGGGTTTTTTGTCTACACAGTCTAGGTTACTTCGGTTATCTAATGTTTTGTGTGTTTCGGCTATTCGAAAAAAATTGTTGTCAGTATCACAGTTTGCAACTGATAATGGTTTTTTTTTTAGTTTCACTCCACTTATTGTGTGATTAAGGACAACATGACACAAGAGATTTTGCTGACAGGCCGTATACATAATGGGCTATATCAGTTTTCTATATCAGATGCTTCTATTCCTGTTACATTTCATCCGTCTACTGCTCAGGTTAAAATTCCAACTCGGACTGCCGACAATGAGTTTTGTTTACTATGGCATAAGCGTCTTGGCCACCCATCATCGAATGTTGTTAAGAATGTTCTTGATAAATGTCATTTCCATTTGAATAAAGTTGCGATAAGCGATGTTTGTACTGCTTCTAAAAAAGGAAAGTTTCATAAGTTGTTGTTTCCTCTTTCTAGTACTGAATATACTGATCCCTTCTCTTTGGTTATTTCAGATTTGTGGGGACCTACATCAATTGCTTCTAGTAACAATTGGTATTATGTATCGTTTATCGATATGAGTTTTCGATTTACTTGGGTGTATTTGATTAGGCAGAAATCTCAGGCTGTGACTTGCTTTATTCAGTTTCAGAAACTTATTCAGAATCAGTTTGGCAAGACCATCAAACAGTTCCAAAGTGACTGGGGTGGGAAGTATCGAGCATTTGCTTCGGTTCTGGCCTCTCAAGGTATCATCCATCGCATTTCATGTCCTCATACCTCTGAACAAAATGGTGTTGCTGAGCATAAACATAGACATATTGTGGAAATGAGACTCACTCTTTTAGCTCTAGCTGGTCTTTCAATGGAGTTCTGGGCATATGCCTTTACATGTGCAGTTCATTTAATAAATCGTCTTCCCACACCAGTTCTGGATTGTAAGACTCCGTATAGAGCTCTGCATGGGACTGAACCTACCTATGATCATCTGCGTATTTTTGGATGTTACTGCTATCCGTATTTACGCCCTTTTCAGCGGCACAAGTTAGAGTTTAGGTCTCAACCGTGCACATTCTTGGGTTACAGCTCTTGTCACAAAGGGTATCAATGCCTTTTGCCTGATGGTCGAATTATTATCTCGCGTCATGTGGAGTTTAATGAATCAAGGTTTCCCTCTCCAACGTCTCTATCACGGTCTACTCGGGAGGTGAGTACTATACCTACATGTTTTCCTGTATTTAAGACTAAATCATTGTGTCAAAGGAACTCAGTAACTAGTCCTATTTGTCCGAGTACGGTGCATGGGTCTTCGATTCCTCAGAATGGAGTAGATAATAGTCCGGAAAATACTAATGGTTCTAATACTCCCTATTTAACTAGGTCTTCGATTCCTCAGAATGGAGTAGATAGTTCTCAAAATAATTTTTCTTCCTCTGGTGATCAGTCTCCCACACATGTGGTTCCAGTTCCATCTGTTCCTACAGGACCAGAGGTTTCTGTGCCTGACATGAATGTTCATTCCATGACCACTCGGTCAAAGGCTGGTATTTTTAAACCTAAAGTTCTTGCTATTGAAGTTGTAGAACCATCAACGATTGAGGAAGCCTTTACTAGCCTTGAATGGCAGACTACTGCTCAATCTAAGTATGATGCCTTAATCCGTAATGGTACCTAGGAACTTGTCCCTATGCCATCAGGCAGGAAAGTCATTGGCTGCAAATGGCTATTTAAGATCAAGAAAAACCTGGATGGTACGGTTGAAAGGTGCAAAGCATGTTTGGTTGCGAAAGGTTGTTCTCAAGTTCCGGGTTGTGATTTTCAAGAGACGTTTAGTCCAATGGTAAAACTTGCCACTATTCGAGTTATCCTATCGGTCACGGTCACTAAAGGATGGTCGCTTCGACAGGTTGATGTCGATAATGCCTTTTTAAATGGTGATGTTGATAATGAAGTGTTTATGCAACAACCCCCAAGATATGTTCAACTTGGCTTTGATGGGAGACCCTTGGTCTGTCGATTAAAAAAGGCTTTATATGGACTGCGTCAGGCTCCACGAGCATGGTTTGAGAAGTTGAGATCGTTTCTTCTAACCGTTGGGTTTGTTGGTTCAAAGTCAGATGCGTCGCTAATTGTTCATATCTGTTCTGACTCTACTCTCTATGTTCTTATGTATGTTGATGACATAATCATAACTGGTAATTTGTCGTCATCTATTGACTGGTTTGTGAAGCTGCTGAATGATGAGTTCTCGTTAAAAGACATGGGTGATCTTCATTATTTTTTAGGTATTGAGGTTACTAGGTCCTCCTCTGGGTGTCTTCATCTTTGTCAAAAGAAGTACATCCGAGATATGTTGGAGCGTAGTGGTTTATCTAATGCTAAAAGTGTCCACACGCCCATGATTAGCTCGTCACATTTGTCTAAAAATGATGGTGATCCTCTTTCCGATCCAATTGCGTATAGGAGCCTGGCTGGTGCATTACAATATGTTGTTATTACTAGGCCTGATATTGCATATGCGGTAAACAGGATTTGTCAGTTTATGCATAGTCCTACCACAGTTCATATGGCTGCTCTTAAGAGGATATTGCGGTACTTGTCTGGTACTCTTGAATTTGGGATTGTTTTTAGTCATTTTGATTCACTATCTCTAGTTGGTTTTTCGGATGCCAATTGGGGGTTGGATTTCGATGATCGGCGTTCTACTTCAGGATATTGTGTTTTTTGGATATCGTGGTCCTCTAAGAAACAGCAAGTGGTGTCTCGGTCTACGGCTGAGGCTGAATACCGAAGTCTTGCTGCAGTCACTAGTGATGTTTTGTGGTTACTCTCGTTGCTTCAGGAGCTACATATTAGGTCTGTTAATCCGCCTAATATCTGGTGTAACAGTTCCAGTGCCGTAGTAGTTGCTACCAATCTTGTGTTACACTCCAAATTTAAACACGTCGAGTTAGATCTGTTCTTTGTTCGTGAAAAGGTTACTGCTGGTTCTGTTCTGGTCGGGGAAGTTCCTGCGTCCGATCAAGTTTCTGATGTCTTAACTAAACCACTCTCAGTTTCGTATTTCACTCGATTTAGGAATTTTCTTCGGGTCGTTTCGGTGGAGAAGATGGATGCATGTTAAGATATAATAAATCTATTAAAGAAGTAATTCTGATTAGTGAGTTGTCACTATCTTTATTAAGAGAAGCGATTAGTTAGAGAGTCTATAAATGTTCACGATTGGCATTGTATTGAATCAAGTTAGAAGTCTAAATTGAATTGAAAACATTGTTCATTAAGAATTCTTTAGTTTCTTAGAACTTACCTATATTTCTTCATGTTGGAATGATTTTATAGCTACCAAGTTTCAATTAATGAGATCTGTTGAAACTTGTTTTTTTTTGGTTATGAAAATAAAAATACACATGTATAATATGTTTAGTGAACACATTTAAAATTAATTTGTAAAAATTATTTAGACATCTGTTGAAACAGATACAAAATATACTAAAGGTGCGACTGAAACAGAATGAAACTTTAGACTTGTCTTAATTTTCGATTAGAAAATTGAAGTGTTACAACAGTTAGTACACCACTTTATGCATAATCTACATGAATTACGGAATAACCAGCATCCTCAAGCTAAGATCATTGAAACCATTTTTATCAACCATAGCAATCACAACCAACAAACTATAACCTACACTTAAAACGGTTCCTTTCAGAAACTCATCATATAAGAAACGGAATAACAACAATTCTTGAATTATACCTAAATTTATTTGTAAATTATCTAAAGCCAAAATAGAAGTACAAGGAAATAATCAACTTTCTACTATTGAAACACTGAATTTTGACAGCTGGTATGCAATACACATGAACACCAAATTATTGAAATTATATGGATAAGTTTAGATGCTAAATGGGGAGTAGGTATATATAAAAGATATTGATTGATTGATTGAACCATAAGTAGTACTTGAAGCCTCACATTGTGCTTCCCATCTGTTGAGACAGTTACGTAAACAATAATTCGTGTAATGATGTAATTAGTGTTCATTGCGCTTGGGGCTGCACAAGTCACATAATTTGCTATATTTGGGTTTAATTATGGAGACAAGCCAGTAACTAAATTTTGGTTCCAAAGTTCACGGGTATTGAAACATGGGCCCTCAAGCAGTCGATTCTTGGGATTGTGAGGTTGGGGATGGTTGAAAATAGAAATCTTGGGATTTTTCAGTCCCATCCAAAGGTGTTTATCTTCATGTTGGAGCTACGGTTCACTTTTAGTGTAAAACATGGGAGAGGTTTCCACTTTCAAAGGTGCTTATATAAGAATTTATACTTTCATTCGGTTCTTATGACTTCTTTTTTAAAGTAAATCCTAATATGATATTAATCTCTAATGTTAATCTAATATTTATCCTAATTATATTGTCGTCAACACCAAGAAGAAGAAGAAGAAGAAAAAAGAAAACAGAAACTCTATCTTATTACCTAAAGGAATTTTGAAAAAATAAATCTAAAAATTATTTAGAATTCTAATTAGGTATTAATTTATTGGTATGTTAAAATAATTTAACAGTGTTATTGTAACTGACTTAAGTTGTTAATAATTAAAATGAAATGATTTTTTATTAAAATGAAAGTTTATAATGTAAATTATCTAATATCCATTGTATTTATTTTCACTAAATGAGAATTACAAGTTAAAATAAGTTAAAATCTTTAGTAGTAATTATTAATATTAAGTATTGTTTTTTATCTTTAATTTATTGGCACATATGGGAAAGATATAATTTTATATTCTTTTAATTTTTAAAACTTTTAATAATTAAAGCAAAAAATAAAAAGAATAGGGGTCAAATTTGTTATTGTATCTAATTTTTAACAGAGTTAATAGAAAAATGAACAAAGGGGTTGAAAATGAGCAAATTGAAAAGTAGAAAGATCAATTTTGAGCAAATAAAAGTAGAGAAACCAAATCTACACAAACTGAGAATCCAGGGCTATCCTTACAATTTAACCTAACATATAAAAAATTAAATACATAAATATTATTTTAGTAATTTCTAAACAAAGTTAGCACTTTAATGTAGGGGTGTTCAAATTTCAGTTAAAATCGAATTAATCATTTGAACCAATCTAATTCGGTTAATCGGTCGGTCAATTAATCTAATTCGGTCGGAGGCCGATTAATGATTTTTTTGAAAATTCGGTTGTCGGTTAATTCGATTTGAAATTGGGTAATTAACTGAATTTAATAATTAATAACACAATTATATGTATTTTTAATTCAGTTAATTCGGATAATTCAATCAAATGAACCTTATCAAATTATTTTTATTTATGTAATATTTATTTTAACCAAAAAATACAAATTTCGATTAACTGTTTTTAAAAAAATTCCGTAATTTTTCCTACAATTAGCGTATGCAGGTAAATTTTTTATTTTTTGCATTTATTGGTAAATTAATGGTTAATAAATCCTTTCATTCTTTAATCTTTCCCCATTTTCTCTCCTTTAATTATATTTATCCAAATATAGGGTTAATGTAGAATTTTTATTTTATTTTAATTTTTACCATTATCCTTTATATTTTATCTTTAAAATTAAAATTACATTTAATAAATAGTATAATTATATTTCGAAATAAATTTTAAATGATATATAAATATATTTTAAATTTAATTCTCAAAAACTTAACTTTTTAATATTTAATTTTTCTATTTATCCAACAACGTTTAAGTATTGCACTCACACTCGTAAATAAATAAATAAATGAAGGCCTTGTGTAATTAAGAAAGTTGAGAATGGGTTGCTCCTCATATGGTGGAATTGGCTACAATAATGAAGGAGAAAAACAGTAAGGAATATCCAATAATTGGGAGGCAATGGCATGCCCTACACATACTTTTTACTGTCTGTGGTAATGGATCAATTGCACCTATTTTGTTTTCTTCACTTGTTCTTGTCCTGCATTATTTGGATTTGTGAGTAAATTAACCGAGACAACTTATTCATCTGTACGAAGTATCATCTCTCGAGAGAGCACACAAACTCTTCATATATAGGTATCACTTAAGGAGAAATGTAAAATTTTAGATTACATTATCTTTTTTATCGATCTTACCCATTATATATAAAATTTGGGATTTAGAGATTAAGAAAAATGAAAAATAAAATTTTAATAATTTCTTTATTCGCACGAGTTATATTAAAAAAATTATTTATTACACATCCAGTAAAAGAGTGAATAAAAGATTTTGAAAATTAAAAATTATTAAAAGAATTGTGAGCTATATTTTTCAGTTTCCACATGACGATGGTCAAATTCATGCTTATCCAAACCTGCAGGTGTATGCAGAACGATAAAGCTAATCTTTACTGCTAGTCTTTCTTCTTTTTTACTTTTTAATACTCTTCTCTTGTTGCTTTCATTGAAATAATGTCGGACTGTAATCTTGAATACCATTTAAATTTTTTTAGTATAAATATTAAAATTATAACCATTTTAGTTATTTAATTTAATCAAATATTATAACTTGTTGAAATCATAAAATAAAAATCAATTCAAAAACAAAATCTCTTTTGTTCAATTCTAATTGAATTGGTGTCTCTAATCAATTGGACATCAATTCGATTAGGGAATTACGAAAACATCTTTTCATATTTAAAATAATTAATATTATTCGAAAGTATTTTAATCTTTTTATGCAAACTTATCAATAAAAACATGAATCTAATGGGATTTGACGTAAGACTCATCTATAGATGAATTCAAAATTTTTACTCGATTCAATCGAACAATCACCCCTAAGTATTACACCTTTTGAATCTTCATGTTGGTAAAGATAAAATGGAGAAGTTATCCTTTATGTGTATGTGTGTTTTAGTATTTCCTTTAATTGTGTGGCTAATTAAGTGCCTTTAATGACACTTTTAAGCAATCATATCCATTTTATTTATGAAGGAACTTTATGGTCATGATCGGGAGATCCGAATTTAGCATATTTACAGAGAAAGAAATCTTGTTTCAGATTTCTTGGCCCATACGGGATCTGGCTCCGGCTTTGATCTAAGTTTACTACGAGAGCCACCTGGAAATGCTCTCTCAACTTCAACTACACTATGTGATTATATTGCTGGTTCTTTGCCCTAGCGCCTCTGTTCGTTTGTGGGTAATTAGTTGTTGTTAAGGCTTTTGCCTCTTTCTAATTTTATTTAAAAAAAAAAAAAGGAAAAAACTTGGCACGATGGATCCATCTTAGCTAATAAAAATTTTCAATCACCAAATTGTACAAAATTCTAACTTAAATTTAAATGTAACAACCAGAATCATTCATCAATCCACAATATCAACAAATCTCAATTCAAACACAAAAATAACGAGTGAAAAAAATAGTTCAACCCATAAACATTGACCACAAAGGGAAATTTGAAACACTTACCACCATCCCCATCAGAAAGTCTTTCCCCCATTCAACAACTAGAAATCAGAGCTCACCAAAATGTCTATTCTTTTCAATCTGAACCGACTCTACAATCACATATTGCTCATGGTCATCAGCCTATAAAGCCAGGAGCATTATTAACTTCTAAATCCAAAACACTAATATCAGCATCCAACCCTACAATGATAGTCTAATTGACTCATTTAAACAAGTTTCGTTTGTCAATCTACATTCCGTATTCGGTAATCTCCAATATTGTCTCGGAATTTAGGATAGCTGGAACAAGAATACCAGCAAAGATGCAAAGGGAAACGACTTGTAGGAGGAGGAAGAACCTTCTTTTGGGTACAAACCTGTATAGCATATAATAGGATGTCCTGTATAACGTCACGAGAGCCAGTACCGTTGCCAAGCAGTAATTAGCAATGCTGAGACGAGGATAGGAAACGGATCCAGGAGTCGAAAGAGAGAACAAATACTCAAGTGCGAGTGTCCGTATGGAAACAGCAACTAAAAGCATGTAACAGGTCCCAAACAAGGAAAGTGTTATGAGAATAAACAAGCAGATTGAACGGCTGGGTAGGAGATAGGCCGTTAAAACAGTTGCTGCCCAAAAAGTTAAAGTGTTGTATAACCAAAACATTGTGGACACGTCTAGTATATTTTTAAATTTTTCTTCTTCAGCGGGTGGAGGAGTTGGTGCGGGTCCAGTGCTGGTTGAACCTACAGATGCGTCATACCTGAGATGGAAATTCCGGGAATTTGAAATGGTATCAGGCTGCTTTGGAGGGTTCAAAGTGGCAGTGTATGTGGCTGTTATAATTAGCACTGTGACCACTAAAAATGTGTTACGCATCTCATGTGGGATTCCCTTCTTTCCACGACTTGCCATTGTTGCAAATTTTTGAAGAACTGACACCTTTCCTTTTAAAGATTCGATGTGGACTGAGGTTTTGGGAAGCGAGGAACCACTCAAACCTCCTGCTTTGCTTATCATGTCTTTAATGGACGCCTTATAGTCCACTTTCCCTTCAACCAATGGGTATTGTGATGGGATATCAAGTGCAGTCAATCCCTCCGCATTTTTGGCATTGATATGGTCACCACACAAGCGTTCCAGCAGTACTTTTACCACCTGTTAATTAGAATATTCATACAAGAGTAACCTTTGAGTATATATATATACATAAATAATTTCACTAGCAAAATTATCATACCTGAGGTCTGTTTCTGATAGCAGCGACATGTAAAACAGTGTTGCCATCAATGTCTGCCCAACTCAGTAGTTCTTTCTCCCAACGGTTGGCAGCTTTATGGCGGCTCCTTATAAGCCACCCCACCAAGACTTGGAAAGCTTCAAACCTGTCATTTTTTACGGCAAGATGGAAAACCGTCTCATCTCGAACAGTCACATCTTCAATAGCCTCGGGGCAAACCTCAAGGAACTTGATCAAAAAATCAACATTTCCATTTTGAACCACATGATGCAAAGGAGTGAAGCCCTCCCGCCCTTTGACACGAACAAGGCCTTCATCAAACCTGAGGAGTCGAAGCACTGCTTGAGTGTGTTGATTTTGCAGAGCCAAGTGCATGGGGCTAAACCCAGCTTGGTTTAGCTTTCTTGCAAACGATGGCTTTAAGTTGATCATCTCCATCATAAAATCAATATGCCCTGCAGAGGCTGCTACATGCAAAGGAGTATGGAAAAAAGGTACATCATCGATACGCTGAAAAACATATGGATCATTCAGAATTAACTCATACAAGATGTTTATGTCTCCTGTTTGTGCAGCACCTATCATCCTCTCATCCATAGCAAGGTGCGGAAATTTGCAGAATATAGAAATGGAGTGAAGAAAAAACGCTTTAGCAGACGATGTGATTATGTTAAGGATATACTGAAGTGTTTGATTATTTTTTCCAGATGGAGTGTGTGACATTTTATAGCACTTAATTATTTTGGATTTATATGTGATGTCAGCCACTACACGTATACATGTGAATGTCACCTATTAGAAAGAAATAGTAATTATATTTAGTAATTAAATTCATATTTAATATATATTTTTAATCTAATTTTTAACTCAATTTAATTTTAGTTAAAACGTTTAAAACATTTATTTAATTTCTTTAATATATTAAATAAATTGAATTAGAGAATATATTAAATATGGATGAATACTATATCATACTAATTTTATGTCTCTAAAAATTAATAAGGTGTCATTATTTTATTGGTGCTTAAAAATTAAAATATTTAGAATCATCCTAATATAAGTTATTCTATTAATAATAATATTTTGTACTCCCACGAGTAAGTTCAATAGTTTGACAAATATCTTATAAAAGTATAGTAAAATATAAAAAAATTATTTAGTGACTTAATTTTTAAGAACATTTGATAATTTATAAAGAAAATAAATAATAATTTTTTCAATAAAAAAGTGTGAAAAAATGATAAGTAGATAATAACTATTATCACTTACAACATGTTTGGATTAAAAAGATAGAAAAAAGGAGGGAAAATTAAGTAAAATGAGGGAAAGAAAATTCGGTTTCTTTGTTTAAGTTAAGTAAATATCGTATTATTAGATTTTATATTTTAGGGTCTGTTTGATTGAAGGAATTGATTTTCCGGAAAATCATTTCCAACTTTTCCAGCATTTGATTGGCGGAAAACATTTTCCATTTGGAAAATGAACTCCAAAACATGGGAAAATGGGTTACATTTTAGGGAAAATGTCTTACCCTTTCAATTTCCGTAAGACATTTTCCGTGCTCTCCTCTCTATCGCCTCATTCATTCCTTCCTTCATTTCCGGTAAAAAATTGTTACTGTTTATCGATTTTCTAGTAACTTGTTTTTTTAATTATTCAATACTTGTTTTTTTAACACAATTACAAATAATTTATTTGATATTAATTTTTTTCAATTTATAATGATTAATATTGTAGCTTAATAATTGAGTATTATTATAAATAAATCATTGCAATATATGTAAAAATAATTTAAAATATAAAAATTATTAATATATATCAATATATGTAAAAACAATTTTTTCGAAAAATATTTCCAAGAAATCGCCAAAAAATTGAAAATATTTTACACTGATTTAATCAAACACCAGAAAATATTTTCCACTAAATCATTTTACAGAAAAGTAAAATATTTTCCCGAAATCATTTTACGGAAAATATTTTACTGGCAATCAAACAGACCCTTAGATTATTATCTCTTCTTCTTCTTCTTCTTTTAACTTGTAACCATCTTATTTTTATTTTTATTTGTTTAGGTTACTAGAAATATTTAATTTTAAATTTGTTTGATATATATTTTAAAAATTTTAACAATATTTTTTATTAACTATTTTGTTAAATTATTAGGAATCCTTCATTTGTAATTTGGTTAGGATATATTTTTAGTTTGATCAAATAAGCTTATTTAAAAAAGAGAATATACCAATATATTATTGGTTAACATTTTAATTATTATTTTATATAGACTATTGATATTGTTCTATAATTTTAATTTGCTGTGATTTAATTTTGTTATTATATATTATTTATGAACTGTTAAAATTAAAAATAAAAGTAAAATAATTCATTTTCTTTCCTTTTCACAGTTTAGCAAAACAAGTCCACAAGGTCGCCCCATTCAACAAAAATTAAATTGTTTAAATATATATATGTATATAGGGACTAGTTTTAACAAATGAAAAATATAGAAAAACTACATTAAAAAAATGGAGAATGGAGGAAAACAGAGGGAGAAGCAGAAGACAATAAAAAATAAAGGAAAGTTAAAAGAACATAAAAAAAATTAAATTGAATTGCTCAAAATGAAAAAAATATGGGGATCAGTTGTATAAATCACCCTAAATTTTTTGTTTGAAAGATGATTTAACATGTCACATCAGCTTATCGTTATATGGTTAACGGAAATTAACAGCTCAGTGACTAAAATGTTACAACGCGATAACGTAAGTGACTAAAATGTAACATTTCAAACATAAATGACTAAAATGTAAGCAAAAGTGACTATTTTAATAATTTACCCTTACATTTATCTAAACATACTCTTAATGTAAACATTTTCAATTATTTTATTTCATTTTATTTTTAACCATTATCCATTATCCTTACTTTAAAAAGTATAATTAATAAATCGTATAATTATTTTTCAAAATTAATTTTAAGTAATACACCAAATAGATTTTATAACTTAAATTTAATATTTAAGTTTATAATATTTTTTTATCAAACAACATTTACTCCTAAGTAAATAAATAAATAAAGGCCTTGTGTAATTAAGAAAGTTGAGAAAGGGTTAATCCTCACATGGAAAAAATTGGCTACAATAATGAAGGAAAGAGAAAAACACTAAGGAATATCCAATAATTGGGAGGCAATATGTCAATTATGAGCATACCCCATACTGTCAATGGTGATGGATGAATTGTCTACTATACATGGATTTTGTTTTCCCTTTTTTTTTTCTTTTTTTTTTGTTCTTGTCCTGTATTATTTGGATTTGAGATCCCAAGCTATGTATGTCATCACATTTTAAATATATATATATTTATTATGTATTGAATATCAGTTTTATTGGTATAAATATTATTGTTAATGTATGAGAATATAGGTTCAAGTGTGCACTACACCAAAACAGGCTTTTAGCGGCGTTTTGAGCGAAGACGCTGCTAAAAATCGAGAAATAGCAGCGTTTTAGGAAAAGCGCCGCTAAAGAGTGAGCATTAGCGGCGTTTAAGTAAAAGTGCCGCTAAAGAGTGAGCATTAGCGGTGTTTATAAAAAACGCCGCAAATAATACACCTAGACGGTGCCGTTTTATGTCCTTTCGGGGGAATTAGTGGCGTTTTTTGTAAAGCGCCGCTAAGGCTAAGACTTTTAGTGGCGTTTTTTGAAAATCGTCGCTAATCTAGGTGTTTTAGCGGCGTTTTTTGTTTATGCGCCGCAAAAATAATTTATCTTAATTGAACTATTATTTATATTGTTTAAATCAAATTAAACATATTTCTAATAGAATATTTAAAATCTTCAATAAAAAATTACAGGTATAAATAATTTGAAATAAAACACATGGAAAAATTAAAATAGTATTATTTAAAATAATTTTAAAGTTTGTTGGGTACATTCTTGATTGTTTTTAATTTATATATTAAAATTTGAAATTATTATCGTAATTAAAAGAGATAGTATTAATTTAAATTTAAAATATTGAATTAAGCGTATCACTATAGTTAATATAGGGTTTTAGGTTTTAGGGTATATATATGATATTATTAATTTAAGATTTTAAGTCGATTTAGGGTTACTATTTTAAGGTTATTATTATAATTGATCAGAGTATATATATAATATTTGATTTAAGGATATGGTTTAAGGGTGAGATATAATGTTTAGGGTTAGGGTGGGGTTAGCACTTAGGGGCTATTAATTAGGAGTTAATTAAGGATTTAGGGTTTAGTTAGGGTTGGGTTAGGGAACGTAGGGTTTTAGATTAATTAGTATTGCCAAATTATATTTTAAATATGTTCTTATATATATAATTGTAAAAGAGGTAATAATAAATTTGTTTAGGATTTTTCGGTTCGGTATATGATTTGGTTTCGTATATTATTAATTTAAATACTAATTTGAATAGTAATGCTCAAATATATAATTCATGAATAACACTTAAATACTTAAATAAATTTGTGAATTTGAATTGAAATCATCCAAAATATGCATATACCGAAGTCGGTATCTTTCCTATTTTGATCACTTCAATAAAAAATCCCATATATATATATATATTTAGTACTCCTTAATTATTTGTTTTCATTAATTTATCTATTTGATGAAGATCAATATAATAAATTAGTTAATTACACAAATTTATTCATTTATCAATAAAATAAAATATTATAAATTTCAAATTTTATACAAAAAATAAATATTATAAAGATAATATTGTTTATTGCTACTTTATACAAAAAGTTTTTAGTATTAATTATTCTTTAATCAATTATAACTATTTTATGATATTTATTAAAGATTTAGGGATTATTTTGGATGGCCGTGCTATTTTAAGGATTAGGGGTACAGATTTAGGGTTTGGGATATAAGAGTTATCTAGGGGTTTAGGGGTTACAAGTTATGATTTAGGGGTTAAAGATTTAAGGTTTAGGGGTTTAGGGGTCGGATAAGGATTTTAGGTTAGTTTAGATTAATTTCTTTAAATAATTTTTTAAAAAACCAATCTAAAGTACCAATTGATATATTTAAATATTATTTTAAATAGAATTCATAAATAAGTTAAAAAATATATTGATTTATATTATATGGATATGGTTATATATATTTAGGTATAATTATTTATTTTGGAAATATATATATAGGACCAAATACATAAGAAATGAAGTAAAAAAATAATAAAAAATTTTAAAACGGCGCCGTTTTCGAATGAATAGTTAAACTTTTAGTGGCGTTTTAACTATTAAACGCCGCAAATATGGGAAAGCAGTCGTGGCGTTTGTACAAGAAACGCCGCAAAAGTGTCTTTAAAATTTGAGTAAACGACACCATCTGTCTACACGATTTTTAACTTATAAAAAGTTTAGAATTATTTACTTGAAACGTCACCATTTGGCTTGTTGTACGTTAAGTATTAGTGGCGTTTTTACAAAAAGCCACAAAATGTACAATTTGAGAACCAAAAAACAGCGCCGTTTCTGCATACAGGTTTAAATTTTTATGGCGTTTTCGCAAAAACGCAGGAAATTTAGGAAGCAATAGCGGCGTTTTTCAGTAAACGCCGCAAAAGGGTATTAAAATAATGTCTAAACGGTGCCGTTTCTGTACATGATTTGTAACTTAGAAAAATTTTAGAATTATTTATTCAAAACATCAATTAAGTATTCGTGGCGTTTTTACACAAAACGCAACTAATAATACAATTTGAGACTAGCAAAACGGCGACATTTCTGTTTCAAACTTGAACTTTTAGTGGTGATTTTATATCAAACGCCGCAAATGGGTTTTAAAAAAATGGGTAAACGGCGTCGTTTCTGTACAGTATATTTTACTTTGACAAAATTTAGTGGCATTTGTGCTTAAAACGCCAGAAATAATGCAATTCCAGACCACGAAAACGGTGTCGTTTCATTCACGGTAGTCATCGTAGTGGCGTTTTTAGGAAAACGCCGGAAATGTGGAAGAAGTTGCGGCGTTTGTACCTAAAACGCCGCAAAACGATGTTAATATAATGGCTAAACGACATCGTTTCCGTAACCGATTTTTAACTTATAAAAATCTTAGAATAATATATTTAAAACGTCACCATTTGGCTTAAAATAGATTAAGCATACAGGTTTAAATTTTTATGGCATTTTCGTAAAAACGCAGGAAATTTAGGAAGCAATAGCGGCGTTTTTCAATAAACGCCACAAAAGGGTATTAAAATAATGTCTAAACGGCGCCGTTTCTGTACATGATTTGTAACTTAGAAAAATTTGAGAATTATTTATTCAAAACATCAATTAAGTATTTGTGGCGTTTTTACACAAAACGCAACTAATAATACAATTTGAGACTAGCAAAACGACGCCATTTCTGTTTAAAACTTGAACTTTTAGTGGCGATTTTATATCAAACGCCGCAAATGGGTTTTAAAAAAATGGGTAAACGGCGTCATTTCTGTACAGTATATTTTACTTTGACAAATTTTAGTGGCATTTGTGCTTAAAACGCCAGAAATAATGCAATTCCAGACCACGAAAACGGTGTCGTTTCTGTTCACAGCTGTAATATGTAGTGGCGTTTTTAGGAAAACGCCGAAAATGTGGAAGAAGTTGCGGCGTTTGTACCTGAAACGCCACAAAACGGTGTTAATATAATGGCTAAACGACATCGTTTCCATAACTGATTTTTAACTTATAAAAATCTTAGAATAATATATTTAAAACGTCACCGTTTGGCTTAAAATAGATTAAGTATAAGTGGCGGTTTTTATTAAACGCCACAAAAAATGCAATTTCAGAGTAACAGAACGGCGCCGTTTCTGTTAAAAGGTTTAATTTTTTGTGGCGTTTGGTCTATAAACGCCAGAAATTTGGAATAAGTAGTGGCGTTTTTTCAAGAAACGCCACAAATGTGTTTTAATATTTTTTTCTCAACGATGCCGTTTCCGCAGATGTTCTTTAACTTAGCATTTACACTCGACAAAGCACAAAAAGCAAAAGCCAAGTGCAGAGGCCAATTGGGAAGGGGAAAAAACCTAAGAAAAAAATCTAAGGAAGAAAGTGGAGGAGAAATCAGAAATCATCAAAAAGGAAGCAACGATTGCGTCATTCTTGACAGTAGTTGCAGAATTTCTGGTTAAAAGGTATGCGTTTAATCCTTCTGAAGAACATCGTCTTGATTTAGGGTAATTTTGGGTGCATTGTGTTTTGCAAATTTGGGGTTTAGGAAAAAAATTTAGATTTTAGGGTTTGCGGTTTAGGTTAAAACACCATTCTTGTTTGGGAATTTGGGGAACTTGTAAATTATTTATTTAGCAATTTAAATAGAAGGGTTTATTTAGGAAAAATTTGTGTATTTAGGGGTTGCCTGAATACAAATATGGGTCCTTAACACAGCCTGTTGTTTCTCCATTACAGCGATTTTTGGAGAAGCATAAAAGGGTAAGGACAGCCCTTCTGGTTGTGGTAGTATTTGGTGCTTCTATGGTCATCTTTATGGCTGTGGATTCTAGAGTTTAATCTCGGTTCCTCTTAAACATATGTGGCAACTAGGACAATAAGCAAAACTATTAATCATGACAGTATATATGATTGTGGATGGTGCTAGTGAGCTTGAGAATACATTCCCTTTAATAGCTCTACTAATATTTTGCATATGGACTAGACAAGAGATACCAATAAATAACTCGTCTGGTCTTACACCTGAAAGACTCAAATTAACACAGATTTAAACCCAAGCTAGCTGGTGAAGGTTAAACAAACCATTTTCCTAAAATTTTCTTGGCTGAGCCATTATTCGGACCATGCAATCATTGTTGCAATAGTGCATAATTATGTTTGATTCGTTTAGTGTGCTTATTTCTCAGCTGGACATAGTTGATCTCCCATGACAGAGTTATGGATACTGATATCAGAAGTTCTTTAATGAACATAGTGGTGTCATCCTAACTTCCACATTACTTTGATAACTTTAATTGGTTGCATTATTCCTCCTATCTATAGTATATTGTTTGTGGTGGATGGTTTGACATGTCTCAGTGCTGATGTTTCATTATTCAAATAAGATTTTTAATTTTGGATTTTGTTATATTTAAGCTTTATACTAATTTTTTCCTAGTACTAACTTACTTGTGTTTTCCTTTTTATTTTTTTTTTGCAGTAGTTTGCTTCGAAGTCCAGGAAATTGAGGTATTTATTCCTATGTTTCCCACCTTGGTTTTCTTAAAAAAACACCTCCAAATGTTTAAATTTTGGATTTTGTTATATTTTATCTATGTACTTTAATTATTATTTTTGAGTTTTAAAAGGGAGTTTTAATTAAGAATTTTTTTTTAAGTTGTGGGTATCGGTTTTAATTATCATTTTTGATTTATATGTTGCTAGCTCAATTTGCATGTTACTTTGCCAAATTTTTCCATAACTGCAAGGTATAAATTATGATTGTAAATCTTGTACGTATTTTTACCCAAGCAAAAACAATTACATAAATTATTAAAATTCTTAAATCACTTTATATATTGGAGTAAGTGAATAAATTATGGGCGAATAGTGGATTCGTTTTAAAGTGAACAAATTATCGATTTTCAATTTTATGCCAATTAATAAATTATCGACGTTAGTTCTCATTTATGCAATTGAATGTTAATGTTTAATAATATATGATTATTCAATAAATTGATCTATTAATTGATTGAATGTCAATGAATTATCAATTTTGTAAGTTAATTTGGTTAAATTTATTACTTAAATACATTACTTACTAAAATTTGTTTAAATTTATTACTTAAATATGTTACTTAAATACATTACTTACTAAAATTTAAGTATATATTACATTACTTACATAACTTGTTAAAATATATTATAATTTTAAAAATAATTATAATTAAGATACATAAAAGTGCAATACTTACATCATACATTATTTACACAACCAAAAATTGAAATTTACAAGAACTTACATAACTTGTTAATATTTATATAAACTTACATAACTATCACATAAACTTACATAATATATAACTTACATGTTACCTTACATAATACATAACTTATATAAAATTTTATATAAACTTACATAATACATTATTTACATATTAACTTACATAAGTTATCTACAAGCTTGTGGTTAAACTTGCATAACTTACATAATAACATAACAACTTACATAATATATAACTTACATGTTACCTTACATAATACATAACTTATATAAAATTTTTATATAAACTTACATAATACATTATTTACATATTAACTTACATAAGTTATCTACAAGCTTGTGGTTAAACTTGCATAACTTACATAATAACATAACAACTTACATAATACATAGCATACATAACTTACATAACTTACATAATACAAAACTTACATAACTTAAATATCTTACACAACTTACATAACGTATATAATACATAACTTACATAATACATAATAACTTACAACTTACATAACATACATGACTTTGATAACTTACATAACTTACATAATACACAACTTGTTAAGCTTACTTAATACATAACTTACATAACTTATACACGTACATAACTTACATAATTTACTTAATACATAAATATATATCATATGATATACTTACATAACTCATTTATACTTACCACTCAACAACTTACCCTTGTAATTTCTGGTGAAAATCAGACGTCAAGAAATAAGAAATGGACCGGTCTTGGATGAATTTATCAAGGGTAAGTGACGGTTATCGAAATGGAGTACAGACTTTTCTAAATTTTGCATTTCAATATGCAAGCCAGGAGAACATGATTCTTTGCCCGTGTAAGAAGTGTGTCAACATAAACTCGCATTATCGTGAAGTGTGTCAATATGAAAACGATGGGTTTGTTCGGGGTTATAAACAATGGTTTTTTCATGGAGAATGCCCGCCTAGTACTTCCTCATCAAGGATGGATGTATCTTATGACAGTACTACTTACCATCAGTCTGTTAGAGGGGATGGCATGGAAGGGATGTTGCGGGAAGCATTTAATATTCACAACCATGGTTTACAGTCGTTCCCAGCCGACTTTGTGGCACCTGATGATTGTAATATCGGTGGAAATGCTTTTACCGAACCTGAAAGAAGTGTACATCATGAAGAGCCGAATGGAGAAGTGGCAAAGTTCTACGTGCTACTTAATGACATGAATGAAGAACTGTTTGAGGGATCAAAATTCTCGAAATTATCTTTCTGTATTCGTCTTTTCCAGTTAAAGTGTTTGGGAGGGTGGACCGGGAACTCTTTAACAATGCTGTTAGAGTTTCTGAGAGAGATGTTTCCGTTTGCAAAAATCCCTCAATCATGCAAAGATATAAAGAAAATGATAAAAGATTTAGGTCTTGGGTACACCAAAATCCATAGTTGCCCGAATGACTGCATGTTGTATTGGGGCGATCGAAGAAACCAGCAATGCTGTCACATATGCGGCCAATCACGTTGGATAAATAGAAACACAGAAGATGGGAACGACGATGAAAATGATACACTGGCAAGAAAGAAGCCGGTCAAGATTTTGTGGTATTTTCCGCTCATACCAATGCTTCAAAGGCTTTTCATGTCGTCGAAGACAGCGGAGTCTATGACGTGGCACCATGATGGACGAACCGATGATGGGAAGATGAGGCATTCAGCAGATTCTTTAGCTTGGAAATCATTTAACAATAAATTTCCAAGCTTTGCAAGCGATCCTAGGAGTGTAAGGCTTGGCTTAGCATCTGATGGATTTAATCCGTACAAGATCATGAGTACTGCGTACAGTACTTGGCCAGTAGTGCTTGTTGCTTACAATCTGCCTCCGTGGATTTGCATGAAGCAATCTTCCTTTATCTTATCTATGATTATCCCTGGAGAGAAAGGGCCCGGGAATGATATCGACATTTATTTACAGCCACTTATTGAAGAGTTAAAACAATTGTGGGCTGGTGTCGAGACATACGATCTGCTGAGAAAGGAGAACTTTAATCTACGTGCAGCTTTGATGTGGATCATTAATGACTTTCCCGCTTATGCCAATTTATCCAGTTGGAGTACAAAGGGTCGTTATGCGTGTCCTTGTTGTGCTGCACAAACATGTTCGCAATGGTTGTACAATGGGAAGAAGTTCTCTTACATGGGGCATCGTCGGTGGTTACCGGAAAATCATAGATTTAGATTTCAAAGTTCAGATTTGATGATCTTGAAGAGTTCAGAGAAGCTCCTTCGTAGACCAGTGGCTCTGAAATCTTGTTCATGTTGGAAGATATGAATTTCATTTATGGGAAGATGAACCAACCGCCAAACACGCAAAGAAGTAGAAGATCAAACGATGAAGCTGATGATGACTCTGATGAAGAGGACGATCCTAATGAGGCGGACTTGTGGAAAAAAAGAAGTATTTTTTTTGAGTTGCCTTATTGGGAGCATCACCTTTTACGACATAATCTTGATGTTATGCACATTAAGAAAAATGTCTGCGAGAACATTGTGGGTACAATTTTGAATGTCGACGGAAAATCAAAAGACAATCTTCAAAGTCGACTTGATTTAGTACAAATGGGAATCCGACCTGATCGTCATCCCAATCCACTTTCGAATGGGAAATATCGGTTGCCGCCATCTATTTTTTCAATGTCGAAGACGGAAAAAGAAGTGTTCTGCACGGTGTTGAAGGATATAAAGGTTCCAGATGCGTATGCATCAAATATATCTCGATGTGTTAGTGTTAAAGATCGAAGATTATATTCGCTAAAATCACATGACTATCACATCTTGATGCAAGATTTACTGCCAGTGGCTCTACGATGTTGTATGTCCAAGAAGGTGACGTCTTGTATAATTGAACTATCCAACATAATGAAAGCCATTTGTGGCAAAGTTTTGGATGTTCAAGAACTTCAGAAGGTACAAGATCGAGCCGCTTTGACTTTATGCAACATGGAGAAAATCTTTCCACCTTTCTTCTTCACCATTATGGTTCACTTGATAATCCATCTCCCACACGAAGCAATTCTTGGCGGACCCGTTTTCTATTGATGGATGTATCCCATAGAAAGGTGTTAATTAAAATTTTTAAAATTTTCCTTCATTCACCTCTATCCTTTAGTTTCAATAATTAAGAAATGTTATATATTGTGTTTAGGTTTCTATCCAAATTAAAGTCTTACTGCCGCAACAAGCGATATCCAGAAGGATCAATTGCAGAAGGCTACTTGGCAGAAGAATGTATGACCTTCTGCTCAAGATATTTGGAAGATGTTGAAACAAGGTTAAACAGACCAAATAGGAATGCTGGACTCACGGACCATAACTTAGCCGATACTTATTTGTTCCAAAGTTTTGGAGAACCAATCGACAAAGTTGAAATTGCAGAATTAGATCATTTATCGTGGGTACAAGCACATCGATATGTTCTGTTTCACCACGAATCATTGGAACCTTTACGGAAGTAAGTTCTACAAATTTGATAAATATTTATCAAACTAATAATTGTTTATCTTCTAACAAAGTGAACATTTTTTTAACATAGTGAGTACAAACAAATATTGAGATCTCGTTCGCGCTCCCGAAGAATACAACATCGAGATATCAATAAGTTGTTTACAAAATCTTTTTATGAATGGTTAAGCCAAACGGTATGCAGTTCGAGCTTCCGCTTACAAATAATAAAATCTGTTTTCTCATAACATTTTTAATTACTCAGTTTACTTTCCATTCAATAGGTTTGGAGTGGGAAGAACGTAAACGACGAAGTTAAATGGCTCTCCCAAGGTCCAAATCGAGTGGTTAAAAGATATAGTTCGTTCCTCATCAACGGATTCAGATTTCATACAAAATATCGCGAGAGGTTGAGGAGAATGCAAAATTGTAGAATAGTTGTCAATTCTACAATTACAAGTTATGCTAGTGCAAGGGACAATAATCCTGTCGAGGGAAATATGGAATATTTCGGACATCTTACTGACATAATTGAGTTGGATTACTACGGCAAATGGAAAGTTGTCTTATTTCGTAGTGATTGGGCCGATGTTAATACAACTCATGGAATTAAGCAAGATCAATTTGGTTTTACAATGGTGAACTTTGACCGATTGATTCACACAGGACAACAACTGATAGATGAGCCGTATGTATTCTCATCTCAAGTCAAACAAGTTTTTTACTCAAAAGATCCAACTGATGAGGGTTGGTACGTTGTACTCCGTAACATCCCTAGAGACTTGTTTGACATGGGCAGTGGAAGTAGAGATAACATCGACGACAGATCAGAAACTTTGCCCTTTCCAGAACAAAACTTAAACGATAATATCCCTAGTACTAGTGCACAATTTCAATGTGTTCGTCAGGATACCGATGAAGATATTTACGAATAATGATGTAGTAAGATTTTACGATTGTTTAATTATAAGTATTTTGTCATAATTTAAATATTGGTCTTATTATATATTTCAACTGTTTTATATGTGCTGTTATTGTTGTAATTAGTTATTAAGTTGTCAACTATTTTATGTGTATTGCAGATAAAATGCCTAGAAGAAAAATTCTAAGGGGAAGCATTGTTCAAAATGATCCAAACACGAGCGAAACAAATAGTCTTGAACAATGAATGACAATTGGATCTTGAATGTTCCGATTACGGTGATGATCCTCTGAAGTTCAAAGTAATTTTACATTTAATTTACATGTGTGTTGACTTATAGTTGATTTTTTTTTCAAATTCTTATATTATAATATACCATTTGTAGCTGAAAATGGTGGGATGCGCAGAGGTCGAGGACGTACGCTACTTAGAGAGTTATACGAGTTAGATCCAGTCGAGCGTGTCAAAGTTGGACGAAACAGTTTTGGTCAGCCTGTTGGATCAGAACCTCGACTTTTAGCAGGATACATGGGCATTTTAGCACGAAATCCGAATATGTTGCCTATCAACTACGACTCATGGCATCAAATGCCCGATAGCAACAAAAACCAAGCCGTCGATAATATTAAGGTAACAAAATGTTAATGTCATCTGTAATGCTTGGGAAATAGTTTCATTTATATTTACTTTATTAACTTGTTTTTTTTATTTTTTGTAGACGAGGTTTGCTTTAGAGGTCTCGGATGCTTATGTAAAGAAGGCATTGGGAAAAAGATGGAGAGACAATAAAAGTACTTTGAAGAGAAATTATTATAAGACAAAAACAACCCTTGATGAGAAATTACAAAATGTCCCGCCGGGTATGTTGAGGTACCAATGGGAAGATGCGGTTAGATTTTAGCATTCGAAGAAAGGCGAGGTATGACGTACTTCCAAACTATTGTAATTATTTTGGTAAATAGTATTTTCTATTTACATACTAAAAATTTCATAACGTAGGATCGTGAACAAGTTGGAAAAAGTAGCAGGCAGAAACAAAAATTCACCCACACAGCCGGGTCGAGAAGTTTTGCATGTGTAGCTGAGGCGGAGGTATTTTTAATTTTTTAATATTGTCGAATATGTATAACTTTCTATTAAATAATATTTTTACTACTATATTGTAGGAACTGTCGTCCGGTCAAAAAGTTGGACGCCTTCAACTTTTTGAAATTACACATAGGAAGAAAGATGGATCTCCCATGACTTCTGAAGCTGGTGAAATAATGGTACGTTTACTTAATACGATTTGACTTGTTTTAGTTATTTATAGTGTTTATTTTCTAATGGTTTAATTCATTGCTTGTAATGCGACTATTGTTATGTTGCATATGTTTTTTAATATATAATATTATGTTCCTAACTATGTGATTTATTTATTAGGAAAAACTAAAGGATAAAAGGTGGAGTACTGGCGATTGCTTCTAGTGATAGTTCTGTTCATCTTGAAGACATTGATAATCGGATTATTATGAAGTTTTGGGTCCCGAAAGGTATGGTCGGGTTCGATTTCAAGGATCTTTTGTTAGCCCAACCCAATATTTTGGATCCAGCTCCCACCAATACATGGCTTGGGAGTCGGGCTCAAGTCAAGTTCGGAGGTTAAAAGACCGATGGCTCGGATGCAAGCGACCACAGTTGAGGTTCAAAGGAAATATGAAGAACTCCGGCTACAACTTAAAAAGAGGCAATGAGGGAAGCAATGCTGCGAGAGAAGCGAGAAAGGACCAAAAAGTACAACGAACTCCAGCAGCAGCTTCAGATTATGATGAAGATGTTTCAGTCGCAACTTCCGCCTTCATAGTGTATGGCATAAATATTTTTATCATTTTATCATTTAACATTTTTGCAAAATAATATGAATTCACTTTTATTTATTGATATTAATATTATTTTATTCGTTTAATTTGAAATATTATATAAATTTATTGCTTTTGGCTATTTTAGATCTGGTTGCTTTTGATTTGTTGTTACAGGAGGGCTGAAAAAATGAAAAATTTAATAAAAAAATCCCAAAAATAGTGGCGTTTTTGTATAAAAACGCCGCTAAAGACCGTGTTCTTTAGCGGCGCTTAGAAAAAAACGCCGCTAAAGAACATGGTCTTTAGCGGCGTTTTTTTTTTGTAAACGCTGCAAATGTTTGTGACGTTTTCCTTAGCGGCATTTAGTGGCGTTAAAAAGCGCTGCTAAAGGCTTAAAAAAACGCCGCTAAAGACCTGTTTTGGTGTAGTGGTGTTAAAACGCATTATCCTCTTATTTATGAATTAGGAAGTAGTTATTGGTAGTTCTAGACATTGCGTAGAAAATAATAGATATGATGAGAATCTATATTGAAACTTTTCGAAAAAATATATTTATTACACATGAACTAAAAGAAATTTCTTTATGGGTAGTTCAAGAATATTGTTGAAGCTATAAAATAAAAATTCAATTGGAAAATAGAAATCTCTTTTGTTTAACAAAATATTAATCATTGATTGAGTTAATATTATGAGTCAATCGGACACCAATTTAATTAAGAAATTACAAAATATCATTCCATAATTAAAATAAATTATATTATTTGAGGATATTTTAATATTTTTATGTCAAAAAATCAATAAAAATATATATTTATTTTTCACAAATATATTATTCTATCAATTTTCATCAACCAAAAAAAAGTAATTAAAGTAAAATTTACCTTTGATATACCAGATGATTTCAAAGAGAATGATTATATCAATGAGTTTAACAATTAAAAATATATTTTTTCAAAGATTTTATAATATCAAAATTTTAAAATTTTATATAAAAATTAAATAAATATTTTAAATGATATTTGGACCAATTTTAATAATTAGTTTATAATTTAGAGTTGTATATAATATGGCTGATATATATAATGTCTTGGTCAAGTCATGGTTTTATATATGTTTATTTGTGAGCCCTACACTCACATCAAATTTAGATATCACAAACATGATTTAAAATATTATTAACTGTGAGCAATTTAAAGAAATTTAATTTCTTTTTACAATTTTAAGTTAATCAATTATTTGATTTTTTTAGGCTAATTCAGAAAAGTTTTTAGGGGCGAAATGAATTTTTAATTTTATTAGTCTATATATTTATATTTTTAAAGGATTAAATTAAAATTTTTATAATTTTAGGGGGCCAAAATGTAATTTTATCTCTACTAATTTAAAACTTTAAAATTTTTAAAGGACCTAAATAATAATTTTTCATTTTAAGGGGCAGGGCCCCTACCAACCCTTTAGATTTGCCTCTGATATATATATTATTTATGTTTTGCAACTCAAAATTTAGTCATATTATCAATAATATTTTAATATGAAAATTTACTTTTTAAAAATTTATGTTGAACAAACTTATTTAGCTTGTCTCAATTAAATTAAAAAATTAAAATCAAATTAGAATAATAAAATAATACCCATTTACGCGATTGAATCTAATACTCACCTCTCAATATTACACCTTTTGAATCTTCCTAGATCATAAAAGGGAAGTTATCCTTGGCGTGTGTGTTTTAGTGCTCCTTATTTCCTTTAAAAACAGAGTTTATTTTTTCCTTTTTATAGAAATGAATTGATATTTAAACTGCAAAAGAAGAACCACTATTTGAACATGTATAAATTAATATTGTACGCAAATATAAACTTTAATACCAATTAGAGAAGTAAAATAAGATATTGGTGAATCAAATTTATTAAATAATTTATATACAGAATGGATGATATAATATTTCTGAAGTCTTCCCTTGGTTGACCATAAAAGGAGAAGTCATTGTTTTGTTTTTTGGTATTTATTTGTGACCCTACACACACATCAAAATCACATATCATAAACATTGATTTAGAATTAAACTATATAATATTAGACCTTTTGTAATCTTCCTATTGTTGACCATAAAAGGAGAAGTCATCCTCTTCTGTCTTTTGTCCCCTTTAACTCTGTGGCTAATTATGTCAAAACAAGGTTTTTTTTTCCCTTCTTTGGTAGGAATTAAATTAATAAAGATTATTGTAATTTAAAATCCAATTAAAGTTACTATTTGAACTGGTATGAATTAATATGGTTATGTCTAACATTTATATCCAATAATTTTTACTATAGAGAAAAGAAGTAAGAAAATAATATATGATGTAAAATTGTTAATTTGAGTCTTAACACGTCGGTATTTGTATGTTGTTTATGTAATTTTTCTTTCTAGTTAAAGGTTGGAGAGGAGTTAGGGTGAAGCTAGAAATTTCTTTTTTAGGAGACGAAATTAAGTTGTATATTTTACAAGAGTTAAAATATAATTTCACAATTTCAATAGCTTATATCTTTACAATTTTAATGGACTAAATCAATATTTTATCATTTTTAGGGCTAAAGTACAATTTTACTATTTATTAACTTAATTTAAAGGGTTAAATTTTAAATTTCACATTTTAAGGGGAGGGATAGAACCCTGCTAGGCTCCCCTCTTGCCGCCCCTGAGAGGATATAAAGTAAAGCCATAAGGGTCTAAAATATATGAATTATGAGTACTTATTACACTTGACCAATTGCTTTTCTTCAAACAAAACAAAAACTAATGCACATGAAAATGCAAATTCACATGCAACCTAGATATGCATTCTATATACAATGCAATGCAATAAATAAATAAACAAATATTATTTAACTATGGAGTTGCCTCTCCGTAAGCACTTTTGTTTAACATTTTCTACTAGATGTTTTTAAATGTTATTTCACCATAGAATGATTCGGATAACATCTTGACTTAGTAAAATTGAACATTAGGAACAACTTAAAAGTCGAGGGAACTTGAGAGTTTTGATCCCCTTTTGGTTCTTTAACCAACCATTCTCACCCCTAATTATAATTCCAATACAGTAAAAGTACGTGATTGAGTTGAATGGATGGTGGTTGTTTGACATAATATGTAGAAAGTGAAAAAATAGTTGAAAATAAATCAAGTATTAAAACTAAAAGTTTATGAAAGAAATTCTAGTATTATCAATTTTTCGTGAGGCTCAAAGCTATTTGGAACAAAAATAAAATCAATGTGTATAGGCTTAACAAAATAGCTATTATCTTGCATTGTTATTTCATCCTAACCTCTTCCCTCATAACTTCATCTTCTATTTTCTGTTCGACTTTATCAAAAGTCTCAAGAATTTCCTCCTCGTCCTTTTTAACTTCAACGAAACTTTCTAGGGAAGGAAGCTCTATCGTGAATGACTTCGGTTCTAGTCAAAGTAAAACATAGTTTTTTTAGGTTTTTCGACTATTTATGCATCAAACTTTTAGGCCATTTTGGACATCTTCCTAATGTTTTTAGGCTTTAATCTGTGAAATAAATTTAGATAAATCTTTCAAGTCACATCAACATTTTATTAATGATTTAATAAATTATTAATAAAAGATTTAAGGTTAATGTACAAATTTGTCACTATACTTCAATTTGATTGATATTTGATATTGAATTTTATTGCTTTACTTTAATTTAATTGAATTTTGCCACTAAAGTAAGATTTTTTATTGAATTTTCTATTCAATTTAATTTTAAAATAACTTGAAGGCTAAATTGAATAAAAATAGTTTTATATTTCGCTTTTATATTTAATAATTATCCTCTCATCCATGGCAAGGTGCGGAAATTTGCAGAATATAGAAATGGAGTGAAGAAAAACCGCTTTAGCAGACGATATGATTATGTTAAGGATATACTGAAGTGTTTGATTATTTTTTCCAGATGGAGTGTTTGACATTTTATATCACTTAATTATTTTGGATTTATATGTGATGTCAGCGTCTACACGTATACATGTGAATGTCACCTATTCGAAATTAAGAAATAGTAATTATATTTAATAATTAAATTCATATTTAATATATATTTTGATCTAATTTTTAATTCAATTTAATTTTAGTTAAAACGTTTAAAACATTTATTTAATCTAATTTCTTTAATATATTAAATAAATTGGATTAGAAAATATATTAAATATGGATGAATACTATATCTCTAAAAATTAATATATTATTATTTTATTGGTGCTTAAAAAATTAAAATATTAAGAATCATTTTAATATAAGTTATTCCTTGATAATAATATTTGGTATTTCCACGAGTAAGTTCAATAGTTGACAAATATTTTATATAAGTACAATAAAATATTTAAAAAGTTATTTAGTGACTTAATTTTTAAGAATATTTGATAATTCATAAAGAAAATAAATAATATTTAAAAAAAAGAGTGAAAATGATAAGTAGATAATAGCTATTATCACTTACAACATGTTTGGATTAAAAAGAAGAAAAAGGAGGAAAATTAAGTAAATTGAGGGAAAGAAAATTCGGTTTCTTTGTTTAAGTTAAGTAAAGTTGTTAATTTTTATTAGATTTTATATTTTAGATTATTATCTCTTCTTCTTCTTTTTTAGCTTGTAACAACCTTATTTTTATTTTCTATTTGTTTAGGTTACTAGAAATATTTAATTTTAAATTTGTTTGATATATATTTTAAAAATTTTAACAATATTTTTTATTAACTATTTTGTTAAATTATTAGGAATCCTTCATTTATAATTTGGTTAAGATATTTTTTAGTTTGATAAAATAAGCTTATTAAAAAAGAGAATATACCAATATATTATTGGTTAACATTTTAATTATTATTTTATATAGAATATTGATATTTTCTATAATTTTAATTTGCTGTGATTTAATTTTGTTATTATATATTATTTATGAACTGTTAAAATTAAAAAAATAAAAGTAAAATAATTCATTTTCTTTCCTTTTCATAGTTTAGTAAAACAAGTCCACAAGCTCGCCTCATTTGAAAAAAATTAAATTGTTTAAATATATTTATCTATATATATATAGGGACTAATTTTAACAAATGAAAAACATAGAAAAACTACATTAAAAGAAATGGAAAAGGGAAGAAAACAAAAGGAGAAGCAGAAGAGAATGAAATATAAAGGAAAGTTAAAAGAACATAAAAAAATTAAATTAAATTGCTCAAAACGAAAAAAATATGGGGATTAGTTGCATAAATCATCCTAAAATTTTTGTTTGAAAGATGATTTAACATGTCACATCAGCTTATTGTTACACGGTTAACAAAAATTAATAGCTCAGTGACTAAAATGTTATAACGTGATAACGTAAGTGACTAAAATGTAACATTTCAAACATAAATAAGTAAAATGTAAGCAAAAGTGGCTATTTTAATAGTTTACCCTAACATTTATCCAAACATAAGCTTAATGTAAACATTTTTTCAATTATTTTTATTTTATTTTATTTTTTACCATTATCCTTTATCCTTATTTTAAAAAAGTATAATTATTTTTCAAAATTAATTTTAAGCAATACATCAAATAGATTTTATAACTTAAATGTAATATTTAATTTTATAATATTTTTTATCAAACAACGTTTACTCCTAAGTAAATAAATAAATAAAGGCCTTGTGTAATTAAGAAAGTTGAGAAATGGCTAATCCTCACATGGCAAAAATTGGCTACAATAATGAAGGAAAGAGAAAAACACTTAGGAATGTCAATGAGCATACCCCACACACATACTATTTACTGTCAACGGTGATGGATGAATTGTCTACTATACATGGATTTTTTTTTTTTTTGGTTCTTGTCCTGTATTATTTGGATTTGTGATCCCATGTAAAATTCCAGTCACTATTTCATCGCATTTAAAAAAAATTATTTATTATCAATTGAGTATTAACTTGATTGGTATAAGTATTATTGTCAATGTATGAGAACATAAGTTCGAGTGTATTAAAGCTCATTATCTTTTATTTATGGATTAGAAAGTGATTATTGGTAGTTCTAAACATTGTGTTGAAAAGAATAGACATAATCGAAGTTATGTTGAAATTTTTCAAAACAATTGTTTATTACACATTAATTAAAAGAAATCTCTTTATGGGCAGTTCAAGATTGTGAAGTTATAAAATAAAAAATTCGATACGAAAACAAAAATCTCTTTTGTTTAACAAAATATTAATCATTGATTGAGTTAATATTATGAGTCAATCAAACATCAATTTAATCAAGAAATTACGAAAATATTATTTTATAATTAAAATAAATTATATTATTTGAGGATATTTTAATATTTTATGTCAAAAAATCAATAAAAATATGAATATGATGGGATTTGAAATAAAATCTTGAATTTACCACTCAACCAAAACTTTATTTTATCATATTTTATACATTTTTATTTTAATACGCACAATTTATTATCTTCATCAGTTGTATATATATTAATAAATTTATTGATTGAGTTGATATCACAAGTCAACTCAACACTAATCGACAATTGACGACAACACTTTGATAGACAGTTGTATTATGCTTAATTAGTATTTTTAATTTGATGTATTTATATGTTTAAATTTTATTTTTGCTCCCAAATTAATTTGATTTTTTATTTTAATGCCATACATATTTTATATATTCTTATAATTAATTATCTTGAAACCATATGTTTCATTATTTACTTCTTTCTTTTAAGCATGCATCTGTGTTTCAAATCTAAACATGGTTGATTATGTTAATTAATGTTACAAATTGAGAAATTTATTAAAAGTATTGAAAGATGTTGGAAGATGCTATTGATCTTCTTCAAGTGGTTTTTCACAAATATATTATTCTATCAATTTTCATCAACCAAAAAAAAGTAATTGAAGTGAAATTTACCTTTGATATACCAGATGATTTCAAAGAGAATGATTATATCAATGAGTTTAACAATTAAAAATATATTTTTTCAAAGATTTTATAATATCAAATATTTTAAAATTTTATATAAACTTAAATAAATATTTTAAATGATACAATTCGACCAATTTTAGTAATTAGTTTATAATTTAGAGTTGTAGATAATATGGCTGATATATATAATGTCTTGGTCAAGTCATGGTTTTATATATGTTTATTTGTGAGCCCTACACTCACATCAAATTTAGATATCACAAACATGATTTAAAACATTACTAGCTGTGAGCAATTTAAAGAAATTTAATTTCTTTTTACAATTTTAAGTTAATCAATTATTTGATTTTTTTAGGGGCGAAATGAATTTTTAATTTTTAATGGTCTATATCTTTATATTTTTAAAGGATTAAATTAAAATTTTTATAATTTTGGGGGTCAAAGTGTAATTTTACCTCTACTAATTTAAAACTTTAAAATTTTTAAAAGACCTAAATAGTAATTTTTCATTTTAAGGGGCGGAGCCTTACCAACCCTTTAGATTTGCCTCTGATATATATATTATGTATGTTCTTTAAATCAAAATTTAGTCATATTATCAATAATATTTTAATATGGAAAATTTACTTTTTAAAAATTTATCTTGAACAAACTTGTTTAGCTTAACTCAATTAAATTAAAAAATTTAAATCAAATTAAAATGATAAAATAATACTCATTTACTCGATTCGATCTAGTACTCACCCTCAATATGACACCTTTTGAATCTTCCATGACAGAAGTTATCCTTAGTGCTCCTTATTTCCTTTAAAAACAAGGTTTATTTTTTCCTTTTTATAGAAATGAATTGATATTTAAACTGCAAAAGAAAAACCACTATTTGAACATGTACAAATAACTTGTAGTTGATAGTTATATACAGAATGGATGATATAATATTTCTGAAGTCTTTTGGTATTTATTTGTGACTCCTACAAATTATATATAAGAAATTCTAGTGTTATCAATTTTTTGGAGGCTCAAAGCTATTTGGCATTGTTATTTCATCCTAACCTCTTCCCTCGTAACTCCATCTTCTATTTTCTGTTAGACTTTGAGAGTTCAATTACGAAAAGGGAAGTGTTTTTTTCGGCTCTTAATGTAATTGATAGTAGGCTAGGAAATAAAGATTATTCGTTTGTTTGTTTAAGCCTGATTTTGACTTGTGTACTATAATTAAATTATCACACTAATATATTTTTATCAGTTTGATTTATGTACTTTCATTCTATATACTTCGTTATCTTATTTATATTTTTAGAAAAAAATTTTCTATCTAATTAAATGCTGTCACCTATGAAAAATTTAAAATTCCACTAAAGTATATAAAATTCATAAAAATCGTAAAAAATAAAAAAAGCATAAAACTCTAAAGAAATTAATAAAATTTTATAAGCACAAATTTCCAAAAATAAAATTAAAATATTTTATTAAAATTTTTAAATTTTTAAAGTTTCATATATTTATTGTTTAAAATTATATCATTTTCAAAAAAGATTATGAATTTTTTAGGTATTTTAAAATATTTTTCTAAGTCTTAAGATTTTATTTTTGCATTTTATGATTTCTTTTTGGATTTTTAATGGTTTTAAAATTTTATAATATTTTCTAAAATGTTTTAACTATTTTGGTCGTCCAGGTTTTGTGAATGAAGCGAAGGGTATCTTTATTGTGGTGAACTTTTAATTTACTCAAAACGAAGTGATTTATTACGTTGTGTGATTTGCAGATAAGTGTTAAATATGAAATGTGTAAGGCCCAATATTTGCCCGGCCCGTAATAAATAAACCAAATCAAAATTTAAAAAGTCCAAAGTCCAAAATTACAAAAATCTATCAGACCCAAAATATAAATCGAGCCCATTTATAAATGGCCCAGTACAAACCCAAATTACAGCTAGCCCAATAGCCAAAACCAGCCCAGATTTTTTCATTTTGCAGAAACCCTAAACAGTTTCAGAGGTACCAGGCGCCGCAGCCAAGCCCTCGCACATGCCCCACGAACCACGCTTCCAACGCCTCTCCCCACATACACCTAGCCACGTCCCTGACACCGTACGGCCGTACCTGCAGCAAACGCAAACGAAAAACGCAGCAGAGAAAGAAACTGTATTTTTCATTTTTATTATTTTAAAACGAAGGGATATAAAACAGGAGAAACCTTTTGTATTTGAGGGGGGATTGATACGCAATATCAACACACGCATATTGTATCAGAAAAACGAAATCAATACAGAAGAAAGGTTTTCTTTTTCTCTTTTCTCGATTGGGTTCCTTTTTCTTTGGCTTTTCATTTTTCTGTTTTGCTGTTAGCCCTATACATAAGCATATGCATATAATAAAAGGGAAAGGAAGTACTTACCTCGGTGACCCTGTCGTCGTTCTCATCGGTTTCGTGGATACCAGAGAGGCTAGGTATGGTTTTAGCCTGAGAACGGCGCGAGGGGAGAGGGGAAAGGCAAAGTTTTTTTTCTGCTGTTTTTTTAGTGGCCGAATAACCTTGTTTAGGGTTTTAAAATTGGTTTTTTTGGGGTGTTGAAACGGCGTCGTTTGGGGCCTGAATCAGTGGCCACCAAAACGGCGTCGTTTCGCGCTTAGTCCCTTGCCTTTAAAGCGCATCCAAATCAATCTTTTTATTTTTTTAGATTTTGCCTGATATGTCACTGTTGTTTCATTTTGGTCCCTTCTGCCAATATGCGTTTTGAAGGGCGGGGAATATTTCCCATTTAATCCCTCATGTAATGCGCAGGCTTCATTTTGCCTTTTAATTTCCTTTTAATTTATTTTCTTTTTTCGATTAAGCATTAAATCCATTTTAATCTCTATTTTAGTTTGTTCATATTAATTAATTTAAATATTTTGGTTCTGTTTTCTTTAATATATTTCAGTTTAATCTAATGTTATTTTAATAATTCAACTTATTAGTATAAATTCATTATTGGTATTATTTAAATCTATTGAACCATTATTCTAAAAGTTCTCTTTCGTGTGTTATTTTAAGTTTTCATATATTATTATTAAAATTTAATACTTATTATTTTTATGATAACTAAATATAATTTGTACAATTCTATAGTTTTATAATATTTATTTTTAAATTTATTGGGATACTATTATTTTATGAAGTATTTGTTTTTAATTATATTTTCATTTATTTCAAACTTTCATGTGTATATATATTATTTTAAACTTATTTTAATATATAATTTCCTTCTTTTATGTTACTTTTTTGTTTTTGTTATTTAAAAAAAACTTGTTACATTTTATTTAATTCGCTTGTTACCCTTTTTAATAATAACTTTTTAATTCATTTTGCTTGCTAATATGGATGTTAGTATTTGCATAATGTAGGATATAAAATTGTTGCTCTTTTGTATATGATATTGTTTATTCATATATTAAATTTTTGTTATTCATTAGTGTATGCTTTAGTTTACGAATAATCAATTCGCATAGTACATTATTATACGATCGTTTTTATTTATTCAAAAGATTACAAATTACAAAGTTATTCTATTCAAAAACTTTCAAAAATACTCGAAGTTTGAAATCCTCGAGAGAATTGAGCCCTAACGTATTGGGTTCCAATTTTCTTCGTCGAATCTAAATAATTGAACATTTTTTAACATACAAATTTCAAATAACCCATTCTCGGGAATTCAACACGTTGTGTCCTAACGTATTGGATATGACATGTTATTTTCTCGAGATGAGGATTTTAAAAAAATAATAAATAAAGGCAATGTTCGGTATTTGGGAATTTGGTGAAATCGAACCCTAACTTACTGGGTTTTGATCTTCTCTTTTGGCCCAAATAATTAGATATCCTTCTCAAAATGCATAGTTTTAAAAATCAAATTTAACTTCAAAATAAAAGGATTGTATTTTAAAATTTTTTCAAAATCTCGACATTAAGACATTGAACAATCAATTTGGTACCAATTTTGGGCGTATCGAGGGTGCTAATCCTTCCTCGTGCGTAACCGACTCCCGAACCTGTTTTTTTGAATTTCGTAGACCAAAACCGTTGTTTTAATAAAATCAAATCGTTTATTAAAAACAACCACTTTTTAAGGTGATCCGATCACACCTTATCAAAAAAAGATTGGTGGCGACTCCCTTTTTCCGTTTTCGTTTTCAAAATCCAAGTCGACCCCGTTTTCATCAAAGAAATGGTGTCTACAAAATGAATTGTTGAATTTGAAAACAATGGTTTAATATTGCAGGGATTTCCAGCATTATCATAAATTTTAGTGAATTTAGAGACGAAATCAGAGTTCCACTGAGTTTTGTTCAAATCTGGGGATTTCATCGTCATATAGGGTCGATTTGGATATCTAGGATACAAAGCTTCATATCATTGATGTTCGATGGCCATGGGTATATGTTGATTTTGAGTTTATCGTTGCCCCATAAGTTGGTTGCACTAAAAAAAATGGGTATTACCAATGCTAAAAATTGTTACTAAAATTTTATTGTAGCAATAAAAGTTGTTACGGGATTGTTGTGTATATTTTCGTTGTTTAAAGTATACGCAACTCTACTCAATTATGTAATATCTACTCTTAAATATGGTCTATTTAACTACATATTTAAGCACATCAAACACAAATTAATAATTTAGAAATATCAAACCAAGAATTAATCACACATAATTGGGAACAATAAACTAAGTATTTATTGCATAAAATAAAAAATGATAGAATCCATCATAGGGTTCATTTCCCTAGGTATTTAGAAAATTAGTTCAAGCTTGAAAATAAAAACATCCAAGATATAGTATAACCGAAAGAAATAAAAAAATTCATGATAATCTCCTAGGAAATCAACTGAGAATCTTCAATCTTGACGTAAATTTGTTTTCAAGATGGCTTCAATGGCATTTTTCGAGTTGCTTTCTTGAATATTTTATGACGGCTCTCTCATATATCTTCTTAATTTTTCACATATACGTTTCATAATGCCCCAAAAATCTAAAAATCTTGATTTTACATTGTTTGTGTGGCAATTCCATGAAATTGACATAGCCTACCACACACTCGTGTGGGTCACATGACTATGTGGTTTGCTCATGTGAAATTTAGAAAATGTAAAAGATTCAAATATGTATGCATCCGTATATTGCATATATTGTTGGGATGTTAGACAAACATTTAAGCAACTCTAGTATAGGCCATTAGATAACAACCAAGAGGGTTATGAGGTATCTTTAGAAAACAAAATATTACATGCTCACATATTGGATGTTTGATAAGTTAGAGAACATCAAGTATACAAACTCCAATTTTGATGAAATATTGATGCAAAATTTTGTCACTAGAGTGCAAATTGTAACAATAGTTAGTAGTCTTTTATTCCAATTGTACAAGCCCAAATTTGCCCGAGGCCCAAAAACCCAATACACCCAAACCTCAGCCTAATTACAATATTTAACTCAGCAGACCCAACCCAACACCGATGACCCAAACCTCAATCCAATAGCACCTAGCCCAACAAGATTAAACCCAAACCCGAGGCCCAATATCCAACCCAAAAAAAATGAAGGCCCAGTAGCCCAAAATGTTTGAGACTTTTTCAGAAAAAATGAAACCCTAGCCTACTGCCTAACCCTAGCCGCCTTTGCCTCCTCTGACATCTTCTAGTCTGGCTGCCGCTCGTAGCCTCTGCCACCGCCACCTCTGACGCCGAGCCGCCCATCAATCACCTACTCCATCAACGTCAACACCTGCAAACAAGAGAAAAAGCAATAGCAAATAATAGCAAAAATATTGTAAAAAATGGCTATAAAGCCATAACCACCACTGTAAACGGGGTTCTTCCCCCCCTCCCCCCGATTTTTGTATAAAAAAATATTAGCAGGGAAATAAAGGAAAAAAGATTGAAGGTGATTTTTTCTTTTCTTTTCTTTTCGGTTTTGTAGACCCGTTTTTCTGTTCTCTTTTCTTTTTTCGTTTACACGTATGTAAATAAAGGTAGTAAATAAAAGGAAAGAATGAAGACTTACCCATTTCGCCTTTCGGTTACGCCGCCGTCGGGGTCTGCTCATAATTGAAATCGGCCCGAAAGGTCGAGTTAGGGGGTCCTTTGTCTTGATTTTCGGGCCAAACGAATCTAGCCTTCGATTGGGTCTTAAAACGGGGACTAGAATGCCCATTTTGCGCAACGCCGGCCACCGTCCACGATGGCGCTATGGCGGTGCTAAGAAGACCCAAAGGCCGAACGTTTGAGAGGGATGAGGAAATGTTTTTTTTGTTTTTTTTTTAAATTAGTGGCTGATATGTTTTTTTTTTTGAAGAAAATATGGCTTAAATACTATTTTCGAAATAGCATAGTTTCAATTTGGCCCTCCAGATGCCAAAACGGCGTCGTTTTGAAAGGGGCCGGTTCTACTCGACCCGTTTGGCCAGGATCCGCGTGTTTTAGCCTTGAGGGGTTATTTATGCGGGGAGTCCCTCCGCTTCTGCAGCGTAGCCGATATGATCCTTTTTGGTCTTTTTGTTATTTGGCCCGCGAATTTTGCCTCTATTTCGATTTGGTCCTTAGACCATGTGCTGCCCCTAGTCGAAACGCAGCATTTTAGGACTGGGAAATATTTCCCCACAAGTCCCTCACGCTTTAAGCGCGTTTTACTTCAGTCATGCACTATTCCTTTTGTTTGTTTGCATATTTAAACCCCGAAGTTCGTTTCAAGTTTTAATTTAGTCCTTTTGTATTTTGTTTATTTTCTTATTAAGTAATAAATTTGATGTTATACTGTTATTATTAATTATAATAAATATTATTTGCTCATTTTTACCTTTAGAATTTCAAATTTTATCATATATATTTGTATATACTTATTTTGATATTTTATAATTTATATCTATATATCTATATACATATTTATACATATATACACATACCTATATGTTTTATATTTTCATATAGTTTTATATACATATATATTCTTATATGCACATGCTTATGTTTTTTATACTTTATATATATATATATATATACACCTAAACATGCATATTTTTTATATGTACATACATTCATATATTTTATAATTTAAGTACATATACATATATATGTACATAAACTTTATTATTATTATTATTTTGTAATTTATATTGTTATTAATTGTTTTATTTGATATTTATTTATTTGCTCATCTTTATTTTTATGAAATGCTTTAGTTCTTTTTACATTATTTTTATGAAATGCTTTAGTTCTTTTTACTTACTCATTATTTCATGTATAATTGTTTTTTTTATATATGTGTCCTTTTTATTGTTGCTCGTATTATTTTACTTACATTATCATAATTGTCATTCCATTACGTCAATTTTCACCCAAATTCAAAAAAAAAAATTTTAAAAATATAAATAATACTCGGTATTTGGGATCTTCGAGAGAATCGAGCCCTAACGTATTGGGTTCCGATTTTCTTCGTTGAATCTAAATAATCGAGACTACTCTTTTTTATATATAAAAAAACATAAATAAAAGCTCATTATCGGGAATTCAATACGTTGTGTCCTAACGCATTGGATATGATACATTGTTTTCTCGAGATGAGGATTTTTCTAAAAAAATAAAAATAAGGCAATGTTTTGAGTTTGGGAAATTCAAGAAAACGTGCCCTAATGTGCTGGGTTTCGATTTCTCGTTTAGCCAAATATTCTCTTAAATCTTAATCTATGTCATTTAAGTTTTTTTAGGATTGTATTTTAAATCTCTTTAAAGTTTTCAGTTTTTCGACACTAAGATATTAAGTAATCAACTAGGTACCAATTTTGGGCGTATCGAGGGTGCTAATCCTTCCTCGTGCATAACCGACTCCCGAACCCATTTTTCTAAATTTCGTGGACCAAACTTGTTGTTTTAATAAAATCAAATCATTTATTAAAACAACCACTTTTTGAGGTGATCCGATCACACCTTATCAAAAAAGATTGGTGGCGACTCCCACTTTCGTTTTCATTTTTCAAAACCCAAGTCGACCCCGTTTTATCAAAAAAATGGTGCCAACAGCTTGGCGACTCCACTGGGGACCCAAGAACGAGAGTCAAGCCACGAGTTGATTATTTTTTTATTTTTTTGTCGAAAATCAAAAAATTGGTTTAAACATACGATCCTTTCGTTGCATTTCATTCGTCTTTATTATGATCTTCATCATTATAGTTTATAATTGTTGTGTTAGTTTAAGTTTTGGTATCAATCTGTACATTGCATTGCATAACCGTTGGTCACACCCTTCTTAGTGGGAGTGAGAAACTACGCTTTCGTGAGGTTTTCACCTCCGCATAGGATAGTGAATCGCTTCTGGTATATATCCGTACCTATGTTTTCGTGAGATTTTCATCTCCGCATGGCCATAGGGAAATGTATTCCCCTGAACTGAACTCAGTCTGCATGAGCCTATAATGGGTCAGGACCGAGGAATCTGCTGGTTCAGGTACCCTTACTTTAGAGCCGAACAGCATGTAATGAGCCCTAGGAGCCTACCCTAGGTAGAACCACACCAAATACCTAGAGGTCACCTGAAAACTTGGTTTAAATTTACGATCATTTTGTTGTATTTCGTCCGTTTTGGTATGATTTTCATTACTTCGGTTTGTAATTACTCTATTGGTTTGAATTCTCGATATGTTTCTGCGCATTGCATTACATGACCACTCAGTTACACCCTTTTAAGTTTGAGTGAGAAGCTACTCCTTCGTGAGGTTTTCACCTCTGTGCAGGATAGTGGATCACTTTTGGGATACATCTGTACCTATGTCTTCGTGAGATTTTCATCTCCGTGCAGCCATAGGGAAATGTATTCCCCTGAACCGAACTCGGTCCGTATGAGCCTATAATGGGTGAAGATCGAGGAATCGGCTGGTTTGGGTACCCTTGCTTTAGAACCAAACCACATGTAGAAGACCTTAGGAGCCCACCCTAGGTATAACTACTTTGAACCCCTAGTAGTTACCCTAATATGTGCTCTTTTTGTTTTTTTTTCTTGTTTACTTTTGCTTTGTACTAACCTGTTTTGTTTTGGTTATAACTGCATTGCATTTTCATCATAGAAAAGAGGTGTTGATTCAAATTTGATTGCTAAATAGAAAAGCTTGTCATGGAAAACGAATTTCTTGATAAAGTAGAATATGATGCGACTGTCTGATTATGGACTAATTAAACACAACAAGAGAAGGTTAGAAGTTTGTGGAGGAATATACGACTATGCTTCACTGCCTGAGGATTCAAACCGACAAAGATCATTCGAGAGTGGTCACGAAACTAAAGAGCATCGTAAGGGAGCAATGGGTCGTGGCTCAGATCAATCAAAAAAGAAGATAGTAAAGGTAAATTTTGGGAAATTCGCAAGATTTGATCCTAACATCTGGATATGAAGAAAAGATCGATGTATTCGCCAGGAATATGGGGGCAAAGCAGCAGATGTAATCTATTTTATGTAAAGAAATTTGTTCTCTAGAAAAGTTGTTCTAATGGAATTGAATTAGGAATCAATGCCTCTCTTTCTTTTTGCATTCATTTCACGCATTTGTATTACATAACATCACATGCATTAAGGACCATCAAAAGACTCTAATTGAGTAAAATGATTTCAGCTAATCTAGAGAACCAACACCCTTACGGAATTCGAGCAAAAACTAAAAGAATGGACCAAAGATTGGAGAGATTAAAGCAAAGGCAAATACAGATGCAAGAGCAATTTACCAAATTTCAACAAGATATGAAGGATCAGATGCTAGAAGTCCAAAGAAATCTAATAAGTCAGTTAACCCAGTTATTGGATAGAGGGTTAGAAAAAGGAAAAAACCCAGTGGTCCACTTTGGAGATAATGATGAAGACCCTGCTCATTTTCTAGGTTTTACCCCAACAAACCTCCAAGCACAACCGAATGCATGTCCACAAAAGGTAAATGTTAACATCCGACCACAATACCAGACCAGTACCTCGACACCGGTGAATTTCACGACAGGCTCAGGTTACAACCTTAGGGGAAATCTAACTAGTCCCGTTGTCCTTGATGATCTAGCGGGAACAAAACAGGTGAGAGTAGAGCTCTCAAAACCATTTGGAGATCGTTACAAACAGAAAGGGCAAGAGTGGAATCCTCAAATCAATACTTCGAGGGCCCCGAGGAAGAGGAAAGATGACGTGAATGATGTGAGTAGGTATAATGAGGGTTATTCAAAGCTGATTACAACAAGCCAGAAAAGGACGGTTGATTCTAGCCATCAGATCTCCCAGAGCAAGAATTCGGCACAAAGAAAAACATTGAGAAGTCCAAATTTGTACCAATCCCAATGTCATTTCGGGAGCTGTATCATAATTTATTTAACGCACACATCGCCTCCCCTTTCTACTTGAAGCCTTTACAACCTCCGTACCCTAAATGGTACGAAACGAATGCACAATGTGACTATCATGCAGGAATTACGGGGCATTCAATAAAAGATTGCGTTACCTTTAAAAAGGTGGTTGAAAGGCTCATCAGTATAGGCATTGTCAAGTTCGATACAAAAAAATCTGCTGCCTAATCATATTGATAATCGGGGTGAATGCGATGAATGAGGAAATATTAGGAAACGTTCAAATTAACGCTGTGCGAAGAAACAACTGAAGAATGGACCTTGTTAGATATTTACCCGTACATACTTAGGGGTGTTTTGAGCAATGGGACTGTGGAAGAGATCCCTGTATTTTGTAGAGCTAATTCTGAGTAATATCCAAAACACGCTTATTGCTTTAAGCCTAGGGGCAATAAGAATCCTTTTGTGAGATAGGCTTATGTCCAACATCTTTATTTCAATAAAATGCATCTTTGTTTCTCACTTCGAGCAAATTTTTATTCTTAGATTCTTTTATTCTTTGGATATACTTTCGTCCCTATAATAGGTCTTCAGATATCAATGATATGAGCGACACTGCTATTGACTCAGAACCTCCTTTTGAGCAAGATATGTGTCCAGATTAAACTTCAAGACTTTGGAGATAACTGAGACTGTAGCTTATCTCTTAGTTTGTTAAGGACGGGAGAACAAGATCCTACCTTACAAAGAATCAATGGAAGCCATGGCCTTTCTCTGGATGGGGCACGGATGTCATTAGGCCAATCTCGCCTAAGGTTTTTGACGGCTATCTTTATAGTCATCGATTACTTAACCAAGTGGGCAGAAGTTGCTTCATATGTCAATGTCGCAAAGTTAACAGTTTGTAAATTCTTGAAAAATCATATGTCAGTATGGAATGTCAAAAAGGAACATATCTGACAATATACTAAAAGTGAACAACGACACAATATCAGAAGTTTGCAGTCTGTTCAAGGTTAACACATTTTGCCCTAGAATGCACGGTGCAGTGGGAGCAAAAACAAAACAAAAAAGAGGAAAAATTACTGCAATGGCAACACATTGGCTTAGCGCAGTTTTGCTCATTGAGGTCAAGATTCCTTCCCTCCGAGTGTTGGATCAGATCCCGATTGAAGAGAAATGTTCAAAGTTATCCGTCTGGGTCAAATACACCAAAAACAAAAGATGCGAGCTCACCAAAGAAGGTTCACCCTAAAGAGTTCCATGAATGGAACCTAACATCGAAGAAAATCCTCCCCATACAAAAAGGACTTTATAAGAAAGAGGATCTGAAAAAGTGTTGATTTCGACCAGAAAGGATAGCAAGGACTTACCTAATCCTATGAGTGCGGATTCAATCAAAGAATGTAAAAAACAAACAAACAAACAAACGAAAAGAGAAAGAAAAGAAAAGAAGAATGAAAAAAGAAAAAGGAGAGGCCAAGATGAAAACCCGCAAAGGGCGCTTTGAGACCAAAGGGGTTTTGAATTGAAAACCCAGGAATGAGTAGTTCAAATTTTGATCAAAGGTGGGGCATACGGTGGCCTTGTCCTTTCTGAATTAGCAAGAAGGTGAGACGCTACATCTCAGGCCATCAACAAAGTCTTTTAGGGCTTCTAGACACATATCAAGTTCAAAAGAGTCCTCAAGAAGCTTATACAGAAAAGCTCATGCTGCGATATCTGGGGCACCTGTTTCCATTTTATTCATTTTTATTTTGGCAAAATATGCCATCTTGATTAATTTATTCTCATTTCGTATCTTAGCAAATTTACTATCTTGATTATTTATTTCAAGCTTTGTTCTTAATAAAATTTCATCTTGTCCATTGTGATAATCCTTTTCATCTTATTCATTTTGAATCTTAGCAAAATTCGCTGTTCTGCTTAATTTATTTGTTTAGAGCTCTGCTCTCAATAAAATTTCATCTTTCCCACTATGATAATCTTTTTCATCTTATCTTAGCAAAATTTGTTATCTTGATTAATTTATTCATTTTGAGCTTTGTTCTTAATAAAATTTCATCTTATCCATATTGATAATCTTTTTCAAGCATTTTACATTGAAATAACGATTAATTGACTGAATATTCAAGCAAAAGGAGTTTTGCATATTACTCTGAAAGTTTCTAAATAATACAGGAACCTGAAATAGGACTATTGTTTAGAGCATACCAAGTTTAAAGGGTGAAATGTCTAAGAAGGAAAAGTCTAAATTAAGACTATCCTTTCGAACTTTGTTGTCCAAGCATGAATTGAACAAAACGAAAAAATGTCGAGATGGTGACAAAGTTTCAATGAACAAACGAGCAATGATCACCGAGTGATAAAAAGAGGTTTTTGGAAGAGAAAATTCCACAATCGTGCATAAACATTTGGTATGACACCTTGGGAATGGTGTAGAAGACCAAAGAGATTCAGATACTGTATCCCTGAATTACAGTGGGAGAGGATTGAGAAAAGTCAGATCTTATACTCAGTGGGAGGAAGATGGCTCGAATTTTATGCCCCAAAATTACCATGGACTTAACCTTGAAGATTACAACGGATTGAACTCTGAAGATTACAGTAGGGGGCAATCTGGCTAAGTAAGAGATGAGTGTTACCAGCTGAGCAAGATAGCATTCTGATATGTTGGTAATAAAACCTTATTGAATAACGAGCAATAACAACCCTAACATTAAAAAGGGATCATTCTCATGACATTCTGCATTCATGCAAATATAATTCACATACACACCTAGTTAGGAGCATTTGATTCGTTCTGATCATAATATCCTAATCATTAGGCATAAATAGATTCATAAAATGGACTTTACAGGTCATGTTCCCCAGAGAACATATTAATAAAGTTACCCATACCCCTAAAGTTGCAATGGGATGAATTGAAGTTGTCATATCAAGTCTTATCTCTCAGAAATTACAGAGGAGTGGACTAGAGATAGCAGATCTTATCTTCCTGTATTTGGCAGCGAAGTAGATCGTAGATAGCAGATCTTGTCTTCCTGTATTTGGCAGCGAAGTAGATCGTAGATAGCAGATCTTGTTTTCCTGTATTTGGCAGCAGAGTAGATCATAGATAGCAGATCTTGTCTTCTTATATTTGGCAGCGGAATAGATCGAAGATAGCAGATCTTGCCTTCCTGTATTTGGCAGCGAAGCGTAGATAGCAGATCTTGTCTTTCTGTATTTGGCAGCGAAGTAGATCGTAGATAACAGATCTTGTCTTCCTGTATTTGGTAGAGGAGTAGATCATAGATAGCAGATCTTGTCTTCTTGTATTTGGCAGCAGAGTAGATCGAAGATAGCAGATATTGTCTTCCTGTATTTGGCAGCGAAGTAGATTGAAGATAACAGATCTTGTCTTCCTGTATTTGGCAATAGAGTAGATCGTAGATAGTAGATCTTGTCTTCCTGTATTTGGCAGTGGAGTAGGTTAAAAATTACTGATTCTGTCACCTTAAGCAGTAGTGGAGCAGATTAAAAGGATGGATCTTATCTCTCCGAAGTTGCAGTAGAACAGATCGCATCAAACTTTATTGAAGCTACAAGTCTTATCTCACTGAGGTTGCAGTAGAATAGACTGAAGATAGCAGATATTATCTCTCTGGAGTTGCAGTAGAGCAGACCACCATGATTTTATCTCCCTAAAGTTGCAATGGAGTGTACCAAAATAATAAATCCTATACCTCTGAAGTTGCAGTAGGTCGGACTAAATCTACCATAACAAATCCTATCTCCCTGAAGATGCAGTGGAGCAAATTGAAGACCGACTACAAGTCTTATCTCCCTGAAGTTGTAGTGGAGCAGACTGTCGATAACGGATCTTATCATATTAAAACCTTATCTTCTTGAAGTTACGTGAAGCAGGTTGAAGCAACAAGTCTTATCTCCCTGACGTTGCAGTAGAGTAGATTAAAACCACGGATCTCGTCCCCCTGAAGTTGCAATAGAATGGATTGAAGCTACGAGCTGTATCTCTCTGAAGTGCAGTGGAGTGGATTGAAGCAACAAGACACAGTGGATTGGAATGAGGCTACCTGAAGAAGAGAAGCACTAGAAGAAGTCAAGACTCGGCGAGACCGGGTAAATTTGGTCTTTCTTGGTCTTTGCTCTATTCTCATTACACGACAACGAGGAAAGAGGGGCAGCTGTACAAGCCCAAATTTGCCCGGGGCCCAAGAACCCAATGCACCCAAACCTCAGCTTAATTACAAATTTAACTCAGCAGACCCAACCCACCTAAACACCAACCCAACACCCATGACCCAAACCTCAATCCAATAACACCTAGCCCAACAAGATTAAACCCAAACCCGAGGCCCAATATCCAACCAAAAAAAAATGAAGGCCCAGTAGCCCAACATGTTTGAGACTTTTTCAGAAAAAATGAAACCCTAGCCTACTGCCTAACCCTAGCCGCCTCTGCCTCCTCTAACATCTTCTAGTATGGCCGCCGCTCGTAGCCTCTGCCACCACCACCTTTGACGCCGAGCCGCCCGTCAATCACCTACTCCATCAACGTCAACACCTGCAAACAAGAGAAAAAGCAATAGCAAATAATAGCAAAAATATTGTAAAAAATGGCTATAAAGCCATAACCACCACTGTAAATGGGGTACTCCCTCCCCCCCCGATTTTGTATAAAAAAATATTAGCAGGGAAATAAAGAAAAAAAGATTGAAGGTGATTTTTTCTTTTCTTTTCTTTTCGATTTTGTAGACCCGTTTTTCTGTTCTCTTTTCTTTTTTCGTTTACACGTATGTAAATAAAGGTAGTAAATAAAAGGAAAGAATGAAGACTTACCCATTTCGCCTTTCGTTCTTGCCATGTAGGGTGCGCTCATCGTTGAAATCGGCCCCGAAAGGTCGAGTTAGGGGGTCCTTCGTCTTGATTTTTGGGCCAAACGAATATAGCCTTCGATTGGGTCTTAAAACGGGGACTAGAATGCCCATTTTTATAGCAACGCCCTTTATCCTGAGTAGCGCTATGGCGCTTAAGAAGACCCAAAGGCCGAACGTTTGAGAGGGATGAGGAAAGGTTTTTTTTTGTTTTTTTTTAAATTAGTGGCTGAAATGTTTTATATTTTCATATAGTTTTTATATACATATATATATATATTCTTATATGCACATACTTATGTTTTTTTATACTTTATATATATATACACCTAAACATGCATACTTTTTATATGTACATACATTCATATATTTTATAATTTATAATTTAAGTATATATATATATATATATATATATATATACATAAACATTATTTTTTTGTAATTTATATTGTTATTAATTGTTTTATTTGATATTTATTTATTTGCTTATCATTATTTTTATGAAATGCTTTAGTTCTTTTTACTTACTCATTATTTCATGTATAATTTTTTTATATATGTGTCCTTTTATTGTTGCTCGTATTATTTTACTTACATTATCATAATTGTCATTCCATTACGTTAATTTTCACCCAGATTCAAAAAAAGAAATTTTAAAAATATAAATAATACTCGGTATTTGGGATCTTCGAGAGAATCGAGTCCTAACGTATTGGGTTCCGATTTTCTTCGTTGAATCTAAATAATTGAGACTACTCTTTTTTTATATATATAAAAAAACATAAATAAAAGCTCATTATCGGGAATTCAATACGTTGTGTCCTAACGCATTGGATATGATACATTGTTTTCTCGAGATGAGGATTTTTCTAAAAAAATAAAAATAAGGCAATGTTTTGAGTTTGGGAAATTCGAGAAAACGTGCCCTAATGTCTTTGGGTTTCGATTCTCGTTTAGCCAAATATTCTCTTAAATCTTAATCTATGTCATTTAAGTTTTTTTAGGATCGTATTTTAAATCTCTTTAAAGTTTTCAGTTTTTCGACGCTAAGACATTAAGTAATCAACTAGGTACCAATTTTGGGCGTATCGAGCGTGCTAATCCTTCCTCGTGCGTAACCGACTCCCGAACCCGTTTTTCTGAATTTCGTGGACCAAACTTGTTGTTTTAATAAAATCAAATCATTTATTAAAACAACCACTTTTTGAGGTGATCCGATCACACCTTATCAAAAAAGATTGGTGGCGACTCCCACTTTCGTTTTCATTTTTCAAAACCCAAGTCGACCCCTTTTTATCAAAAAAATGGTGTCAACAACAATAACAATAGAAGCACATCAAAGTCAAAGCACATAGGCTTTAAGTTCATTGTTATTATAATAAAAGTTCAGGGTGGTTAGATGTCTATAAAGTATATTGAGACGAACTCCATGATTACGGATTCGCTTATTAAGTGACTACCACCCAAAGTTTTTTTCCTGAGCACACTGTTGATATGGGTGTAATGTCATTTAAGAATATTTGATTTTAGTAGGAGTTTGTACTTTTAAATGTTTTTATGTTATAAACACATTTTCAATTATTTTAGTTTACGAATATTAAGTTTATTTTTATAGAAATAAAGTTTTTTGGTAAAGTTTGATCTCACTAAGGTTAATAAGGACCAGTTAGAATATGCATGTTTGAATCATATTACATATAATTTTCATGTTACACATCCATACTTGATCTATGTCATTTGGTTGTGCTAATATATGTGATTAGGGATGTATTTAATTATGATATATGTAACAAAAGTTGCATTCGTTCTATGTTAACATAATTAATGGACGAGATTGTTCGAAATATCTTTTGGATATGATAGTAAAATTTTGAGCTCATAAGATTATATAATAACATGTAATTATAAAGTAATCGGTATATATCAAAAGTCTTTCCCACATTCATCAACTAGAAATCAGAGCTCACCAAATGTCTATTCTTTTCAATCTGAACCGACTCTACAATCACTTATTGCTCATGGTCATCAGCCTATAAACCCAGGAGCATTGTTAACTTCTAAATCCAAAACACTAATATCAGCATCCAACCCTACAATGATAGTCTTATTGACTCATTTAAACAAGTTTCCTTTGTCAATCTATATTCCGTATTTGGTAATCTCCAGTATGAATTCAGAATTTAGGATAGCTGGAATAAGAATAGCAGCAAAGATGCAAAGGGAAACGACTTGTAGGAGGAGGAAGAACCTTCTTTTGGGTACAGACCTGTATAGCATATAATAGGATGTCCTGTATAATGTCACGAGAGCTAGTACCGTTGCCAAGCAGTAATTAGTAATGCTGAGTCTAGAATAGGAAACGGATCCAGGAGTCGAAAGAGAGAAAAAATACTGAAGTTCGAGTGTCCGTATGGAAACAGCAACTAAAAGCATGTAACAGGTCCCAAACAAGGAAAGTGTTATGAGAATAAACAAGCAGATTGAACGGCTGGGTAGGAGATAGGCAGTTAAAACAGTTGCTGCCCAAAAGGTTAAAGTGTTGTATAACCAAAACATTGTGGACACGTCTAGTATATTTTTTAAATCTTCTTTTTCAGCGGGTGGAGGACTTGGTACGGGTCCAGTGCTGGTTGAACCTAAAGATGCGTCATACATGAGATGGAAATTCTGGGAATTTGAAATGGTATCAGGCTGCTTTGGAGGGTTCAAAGTGGCAGTATATGTGGCTGTTATAATTAGCACTGTGACTACTAAAAATGTGTTACGCATCTCATATGGGATTCCCTTCTTTCCACGACTTGCTATTGTTGCAAAATTTTGAAGAACTGACACCTTTCCTTTTAAATATGCGATGTGGAATGAAGAGATGGAGGTTTTGGGAAGCGAGGAAGAGGAACCACTCAAACCTCCTGCTTTGCTTATCATGTCTTTAATGGACTCCTTATAGTCCACTTTCTCTTCATCCAATGTGTATTGTGATGGGATATCAAGTGCAGTCAATCCCTCCGCATTTTTGGCATTGATATGGTCACCACACAAGCGTTCCAGCAGTACTTTTACCACCTGTTAATTAGAATATTCATACAAGTAACCTTTGAGTATATATATACATAAAAAATTTCACTAGCAAAATTATCATACCTGAGGTCTATTTCTGATAGCAGCAACATGTAAAACAGTGTTGCCATCAATGTCTGCCCAACTCAGTAGTTCTTTCTCCCAACGGCTGGCAGCTTTATGGCGGCTCCTTATAAGCCACCCCACCAAGACTTGGAAAGCTTCAAACCTGTCATTTTTTACGGCAAGATGGAAAACCGTCTCATCTCGAACAGTCATATCTTCAATAGCCTCGGGGCAAACCTCAAGGAACTTGATCAAAAAATCAACATTTCCATTTTGAACCACATCATGCAAAGGAGTCAAGCCCTCCCGCCCTTTGACACGAGCAAGGCCTTCATCAAACCTGAGGAGTCGAAGCACTGTTTGAGTTTTTTGATTTTGCAGAGCCAAGTGCATGGGGCTAAACCCAGCTTGGTTTAGCTTTCTTGCAAACGATGGCTTTAAGTTGATCATCTCCATCATAAAATCAATATGCCCTGCAGAGGCTGCTACATGCAAAGGAGTATGGAAAAAAGGTACATCATCGATACGCTGTAAAGCATATGGATCATTCAGAATTAACTCATACAAGATGTTTATGTCTCCTGTTTGTGCAGCCCCCTTCATCCTCTCATCCATAGCAAGGTGCGGAAATTTGCAGAATATAGAAATGGAGTGAAGAAAAAACGCTTTAGCAGAGGATATGATTATGTTAAGGATACAATGAAGTGTTTGATTATTTTTTCCAGATGAAGTGTTTGACATTTTATAGCACTTTAATTATTTTGGATTTATATGTGATGTCAGCCTCTACACGTATACAGGTGAATTGTTGCCTATTAGAAAGAAATAGTAATTAAATTCATATTTAATATATATTTTAATCTAATTTTTTTAATTCAATTTAATTTTAGTTAAAACGTTTAAAACATTTATTTAATCTAATTTCTTTAATATATTAAATAAAATAGATTAGAGAATATATTGAATATGGATGAATACTATATCATACTAATTTTATGTCTCTAAAAATTAATAAGGTGTTATTATTTTATTGGTGCTTAAAATTTAAAATATTTAGAATCATTCTAATATAAGTTATTCTTTTAATAATAATATTTGGTACTTCCACGACAAGTTCAATGGTTGACAAATATCTTATAAAAGTATTATAAAATATTTAAAAATATATTATTTAGTGACTTAATTTTTAAGAACATTTGATAATTCATAAAGAAAATAAATAATATTTTTTTCCAATAAAAAGGTGGGAAAATGATAAGTAGATAAGAGCTACCATCACTTACAACATGTTTGGACTAAAAGAAGAAAAAGGAGGAAAATTAAGTAAAATGAGTAAAGAAAATTTGGTTTTTTTGTTTAAGTTAAGTAAAGTTGTTTATTTTTTATCGTATTATTAGATTTTATTTTTTAGATTATTATCTCTTTTTCTTCTTTTGTTGACTCTTTTTCATTAGTTTGTTATTTCTCTATGAATCAGTATCCCAACCAACTCAATTTTGTTCAGGTAACCATGTCTATATGTTTAAAAGCATTAATGCACTAATCGAAATCTGAACGTAATAACTGTTCTCACATTGAGGTATAGAAGGTTCTTTTGGTGAAAAGATGAAGCATTGCAAAAAAAAATTGAATAAGATATTTTGAAAGAAAGCGGAGAGGAAGACTAAAACATATTTAGTAACATTAAGCATCGTACAAGTAAAAAAAAATAAAGTAAATAATTTTAAAACACAAAATTATAACTTTAAAAAGATAAAACTCACAATAAAATATTTTTTTATAATTTTATACTGTTTAATATAACTTTAATAGTTTTTAATTTTTAAAAATAATTTTATATTTTTTGAATTTTTTAAATTAAAAAATAAATTAATTGCTTACATGACAATTTAATGTATGTCATGTCAACAAAGTTAACAAACGCTAACTTTTCTATTCATTTTGGGGCGATTTGATAAACCAACTTAGTTTAGCTTTCTAGCAAACGACGACTTTAAGTTCATCTCCATCATAAACTCAAAATGCCCTGCAAAGGCTGCTACGTGCAATGGGGTATCAAGAAAAGGAACATGATCAATACGCTCTAAAACATATTGATCATTCTGAGTCAACTCATATAAGACGTTAATATGTCCTTGTGCAGTCTTTCTCATCGTCTCATCCACGGCAAGGTGTGTGTGTGTTGGGGGGAGAGGATGAAATATGCCGGAACATAAGAGTCCAACCAATTGAGAAGGTACACATATATTGAAAGGACCGATGAAATCTTAGACCGCACAAAACGGAAGCTAAAGGATTGATGAAAGAACGCTTTAGCAGAAGGATAATATTGAAGTGTTTGATTTTTCTTCTTCTTGTTATAATGTTTGACGTTTTGTTTGATACCAAATCCCACTTGTTAAAAAATATACAATAATTATATATTTTTTTAATGATTTTTTAGATATTAAATAAATGGTAACACGTCATAATAAAACTCTAAAACTAGATGCATTTAATTTTAATATAAATATTATATCAATGTATCAATATGGTTGACTTAAATACAAATAGTTGATTAATTAATAAAAAATATTTATTGAATTATTTAAATATTATCTAAACTAATTTAATTTTTAATTTTCAACCCTATAAAACATTTCACCATCATTTTTAACAATAATACCTAATATTTTAAATTAACAAACCACAACCTTTTAAATATTAATTATCTTGAAATTCAACTTTTTAGAAGTTATTTTTTAACCGTCAACAACGTCAAACTGGCACTAAAGTCTTCCACTCACACTTGTAAATTAATAAAAGGACTCCGGTAATCAAGGGACTTGAGAATTTAATCCAGTATGAATCTCCGTCACTCACGTATTTGCTGTCAATAGTGATGGATGAATACGAATTTTGTCCCATATACTGCTTGGATTTATAACCCCAAGCAATGCAAGTGGTAATATTGTAGGGATTTTCAACATTATCATAAATTTTAGGGAGGAATTAAGTGAATTCAGAGACGAAATTAGATGCCCATTGAGTTTTGTTCAAATCTAGGGATTTCATCGTCATATAGGGTCGATTTTGATAGCTATTTTTAGCAACAACTTGATTTAATTAATTAAATTAATTATGATTAGTTAAGTTTAATTTAAGTATAAAAGTTAAAATTAAATGAAAAACAAAACATTTTTCTCTTCATCTTCTTCTCCACTGTTTCTAGGGTTTTGGAGCTTTCTACTTTAGCCCTCAATTTGGTAAATAATTTCAAGTTTTTTTTATTATAAATTTGAGCTTGATTTGATTTAACTAAACCATATTCTATTTTTGCAAAACCGTTAAAATTTTCAAACAGGAAATGTTGATCTTTTGATCAAGTTACTTAAGGTTTGTCCTGAGGCTATTGCAGATGTGACTGTTCGAGATGAGACAATATTCCATCTTGCTGTGAAAAACGACATGTTTGAAGCTTCCAAGTCTTGGTGGGGTGCTTATGAGAAGCTTCCATGAGCCTGCCCAATGGAAGAAATAACTGCTGAGTTGGCCAGACATCGATGGCAACACTGTTTTACACATTGCAACTATTAGAAACAGACCTTGGGTATATGCTCATTTTTGTCATTAAGTCAGTTACTGATGTGCATATATGCATGATAAAAGGGTTACTTATAGGAATATTCTAATTGATAGGTGGCAAAACTATTGCTGAAACACATGCCGTGACCAAATCAATGCCAAAAATTTGGAGGGATTGACAGCACTAGATATCCAATCTCAGTACCCATGGAATGAAAGGCAAGCAGATAGGATTATAGATGCTAAGAAAAGCAGGAGGTTTGAGTGGTTCCTCTTCCTCACTTCCAATACCTTCATCCCTTCATTCCTAATCGAATCTTTAAAAGACAAGATGCACGGTCTCAAAAATGGGCAACTTCTGAATTTCCACAATACTTACATTAAGAGTTCTTATCAGAATTTCCAGCACCACTACCACCACTACCTTTTGCAGCAACTTCTGATCCACTACTGGCACCACTCTTCTTCCCTTTCCACTTCTAGTCCTTTCCTTCTTCACCCTGCTACATCTTAGCCTTCAATGCTTCCTTCCTGCCTCATTAGTCTCTTCTACTACTGTGCTTGTAAAGCACTGATCAACTCGACTACTCTCAGTTGAGTCAAGTCATTTGTGTTCTCCAAAGAAGTAATTGTTCCTTCATACTTCTCAAGCACAGAGATTAGTATTTTCTACATTAGTCTACAATCAGAGAGATTAGTCACTACAACAAAATAGACTTTTAGCGGCATTTTTAAGCGCCGCTAAAAGTATTAGCAGCACTTTAACAAGTGCCGCAAAAAACGCCGCTATAGACAACGCTGCTAATTTTAGCGGTGTTTATGTGAAAAAACACTGCTAAAGATCATGACCTTTAGCGGCGCTTCTACCACAAACGCCACTATAAAGAATGACTTTCATGATTTTTAAAAAAAATATTTTAATTAAATAATATTTATTTCTATGATAAATATTATATTATGTTTTATTTTTGAAATTTAAACTTTAAACTATATGCTTTTAAGGATAAAAATATTAAATAAATTAAAATTTCTATTAAAATTTTAACTTTAAAGCTAAATATAAAAATTAATGAATTTAAATTTAGAATTAAAATATTATGTTTAAATAAATGAGCAATCTACCTCACAGCTCATCTGATCTATATTAACTCGGCCAAATATAAAAGAAGCTACAAAACACGTAATAATTAACAATCATGGTTAAAGAAGCTAGTACACAAGGTAGCTACAAAACCCTGTTTCAATAACACCAAATTCAAGTTCCGACTAAGATAAAAGACCATGACGATGTGCTTGTTTCCTTCTATATATCTTTGGAAGAATTCCTTCAAGAAATCATCCATGGAAGTCACTCCACCTGCAGTCAATATTAAAAGATAAACAGTGTCATCATCTTGAAATAAGTATCTTATTGAGCTCTTTTGAATCAAATAACATAAATCTTCTAGCAAAAAGAAACAAATACATAATCTATAATGCAAGTAGCTTAGGAATCATTGATAATTCCCAAATACCAAATAATATATGAAGATTATATTTTGACGATTAAAGAAAATATGTAGAGAGGGTTCTTCTCAAGACATCATTTTGATTGAAAAGCAAATCAGTAAATCTGGAAGATAGGATACAAATCTAAAAAGATTTCAGCAATTGCTAATACTTAATATAAATGAATAGAATTCATAAACAGGCTGAAAAAAATGCCGCGAATGCTCATTTTTAGCGGCGTTTTTTCAAAAATTGCCGCAAATGCTCAATCTTTAGTGGCGATTTCCATAAAGCGCTGCTAATGCTCAATTTTTATCGGTGTTTTTTGTCCAAGTGCTGCTAAAAGCCTATTTTGGTGTAGTGAGTCCCGAAACCCTTACCTTATTAGCAATATCTATCAACTTGTTTGAGTATTCTTTGATTGACTCAAAATCTTTTATTTGTAGCCTATCGAATTCCCTGGTCAAGTTCAACACCTTCATGATCTAGAACCTCTTATCTCCTTGATACTCAACCTTGAGGTAGTATCTCCTTTATTGATCCAAAAATAATAATTCTATTGAATATGGCTAGTGAAACAACAACATAAAGGCAAACCTTTACATTTGCTTTCCAAGTGGTTCTTTCTTTGTGCAGTTTGATCTGGTTCATAGTTGGATTTTTGGAAAGTGAAACCACCTCATAGTCTTCCTCGATAACTTCCCAATAATCACAACCATCCATGTATGCTTGCATTCTCATAGCCTATGCTTGATAGTTCTTTCCATCAAACACATGTGGGGTTAAGACAGACAAATTGCTTGATCTTGATTCCATTTTTCTCAATTCCTTACAAGTGTATCTCTCAATTTTTGTCTTAGGATTCTCATAAGGCCTCTCTCACAGGTCCCTCAAGAAAAAGAGGCTCTCGATACCACTATTGTTTCAATGGAGAACTAACTAAAGGCACAAAAATTGAAAATGGAGAAAGTTGATTAAAATTTATTAACCAAGCAATGCTTATTTACATGACTCAAGCAATGCTTATTAAATCAAATTTTTATTATTTTTGGGGGCCAAAGTGTAATTTTACCATTACTAATTTAGAATTTTATAAATTATAAAGGGTCTAACTGAAAATTTTTCTATTTCAGGAGGGCCGAGGGCCCTGCCACCCCCCCTTGGCTTCGCCACTGATATTAGTTCTCGTGGTATTATACTAGATAGCCAGTTATATACTATATAGGTTTGTACCCAAAAGAAAAATATCTTCCTCCTTATGGCATACTAGTTCATATGCTTTTATTTTTAAGAATTTAAACTATCCTTAATCATATAGTCCGCTATATCATTCAGTCATCACTCTCTTCACCGCTCATTTATCTTGTTTTTTATTTGATTTAAGATTTCGTACATCGAAATTTCCTTTGACCTTTCAAGAAGTTTTATTTTCTAAAATTAGTGCGTTTTAATCACCTATAAAATCAAAATTTTTATTCAAGTTGCAGTTGATTTGGACTGGATGTACATTATCTATGGCTTTGGGATACTTGGAAGTTTCCTACGACCTTCGAAGAAATCTGTTTTTTGAGACAAGAGTGATCGAGTCGTGTATAAATTTTGGTCAGGTTCCTGTGTTTTGCAAATTTCCTTTCCTACATTCTCTTCTGGTTCTTTTTTCTGTGTTTCGTTGCAAATTTCCTTAGTTTTCAATTTTCAATTATCTGAAGATTAACTGCTCAATTTATTACCCCCAAAAGAAAAGTTATGGATGAGAGGATGATAGAGGCTGCCCAAACAGGAGATTTTAACCTCTTGTATGAGTTGATTCTGAATGATCCATATGTTTTAGAGCGTATTGATGATGTGCCTTTTTTCCATACACCATTGCATGTAGCTGCCTCTGTTGGGCATATTGAGTTTATGATGGAGATGATCAAATTAAAGCCAACGTTTGCAAGAAAGCTAAACCAAGCTGGGTTTAGCCCCATGCACTTGGCTCTGCAAAATCACAGAACTCATGCAGTGCTTCGACTCCTCAGGTTTGATGAAGGACTTGTTCGTGTTAAAGGGAGGGAGGACCTCACTCCTCTGCATCATGTGGTTCAAAATGAAAACTTGAATCTTTTGAAAAAGTTTCTTGAGGTTTGTCCTGAGGCTATTGAAGATATGACTGTTCGAGATGAGACGGTTTTCCATCTTGCTGTGAAAAACGACATGTTCGAAGCTTTCCAAGTCTTGGTGGGGTGGCTTATGAGAAGCTGGTATGAGTCTCCCCGATGGGAGAAAGAATTACTTAGTTGGCCAGACATTGATGGCAACACTGTTTTACACATTGCAGCTATCAGAAACAGACCTCGGGTATATGCTAATTTTTGTCATTAAGTCAGTTATTGATGAGTATATATGTATGATAAAAGGGTTACTTATATGAATATTTTATTAACAGGTGGTAAACGTATTGCTGGAACACATGAGGCGAGACCAAATCAATGCCAAAAATTTGGAGGGATTGACAGCACTAGATATCCAATCACAGTACCCATGGAATGAAAGGCAAGCGGATAAGATTATAGATATGCTAAGCAAAGCTGGAGGTTTGAGTGGTTCCTCTTCCTCGCTTCCCAATACCTCCATCTCTTCATTCCACATCGAATCTTTAAAAGACAAGATGTCACGGTCTCAAAAATGGGCAACAAGAGCAGGTCGAGGAAAGAAGGGTATGGGACATGAGATGCGCAACACATTTCTAGTAGTGACAGTGCTAATTATAACAACCACATACGAAGCCTCTTTAAACCCTCCAAAGAAGCCTAATGACAGTCCATCCATGAAATACCAAGTCTCTTCAAGTCAAGATGAGCCTCTCAATTCCCACACATTTTTGCATAAAACCGACTTCAATACTGCTCCCATACCCAGTCCCTCCGCAATTGACGTTTTGGATCTAGATGATTGGACATTTAAATACTCCTCATTTTTGTTTTGCAACACGTTCACCTTTTGGGTAGCAGTGTTCTTAACAGCACTTCTCCTACCACCTCATTCATTCTCTTCCTTGATTCTCCTAACACTTTCCTTCTTTGGGAGATCTTACATGAATTTATTTGATGTTTCCGCATGGTCATGGGGAGATTCATATGAGTTTTCCAATGAAAACGCACACTTATTATATGTTGTAGCCTCCTTTTGTAATGTTTTCTTCTCAACGTTGCTAGTTTTCCTTGTATCATACCAGACAATATTTTATTTTTGCAGTAGGGTAAACATTACCAAACCAAAATTCTTCTTCCTCCTACTAGTCGTTGTCATTGGCTGCATGGTTTTTATGTTTGGTTAGCTTAGTGATGTGATGGCCATCGATAAATAAAATCAAGTTTGGTGAATGTACCCTTTCATTCCATTGATAAAAGAAGTTTATCTTTAAGTTTTAAAGTTGTTATATATCATCTATCTTGCTCCATATATAAATATGGAGTGCAAATCTGTTAAATACTTAAATGTGATAGACTAAAACATCATTCTAATATATTAAATTTAAAATATTTTGATATTATTAAAAGCAATGATTAAATTATTTTAACATATAATATCTTTTTTAAGAGTATTGATTTTATTTTTAGCTTTAAAAAACACAAGTAAAAACAAAATTTAATTAACAAAATTTTTATACAATGCCACAAATTTATGTTTTCTTTACACTAATAGTAATATCGATACTAACTAAATTAAAATTCAATCGATAAATAATTTAAATTATTAATAAATTAAAATCTATATTATATATTATACTTTAAAATATTTATGATATAAAAATATATTAATATAATACCGACATATTGATTATTGATTGTCGTGTTTAATTAAGACTAGTATAGCGTCTTAAGGTCAGATGGGACTATTGAAGAAACTTTTACCCTAAGTGCCAATTCGTTTGGAATAAGAAAAAACAATAAAAAGTGCTACTACTTTTTCTTTTCTTCTTTCTGTTTAAGACTTCTATGGCTTGGGACCATACGAGAATTGTATGTTCTACTTTTAATTCTAGGACGACGTGAGTACAAATTAAATATTTTTGTATTGGTAACAATATTGATTGTAATCAATTAAAATATTAAATTTTACACTAAAGAACTTAATAGAAAGAATGTTGATGATGCTAACAACTAAACTTGAATTTTAAATTCGAAAATTAGAAAGATTAAATCTTAAAAGTAAAAGTAGATGGACTAATTAAATTTCTAATGTATAAAGTGATAAGGACTTAAAGTATATTTTAACACTTAAATTTTTATTTTATAATTTCAGACAATCAAATAATCAATCCAATATAAAACGTGGTCAAAAAAATTCTATTTTCATTTCAAGCCTTCAAACAAACAAGCAAAAACAAAATAAAATCAAAAGAAGAGATCAAGTTGTCACTAGATAACAATTCTAGGTAGGATTGGACCGATGAGGTTCCGGTCCACAATGAGCAAAACGGTGAGAGTGATCCGATTAAGTGAAGAAATTTGAGAAGGGGGGGAGGGGGAACTTTCATCGTTGTAAAGTGAAAAAGCTAAGGGAGTGATTACAATTTGATTATTATTTCATATGCAAATTCAATTTTAATTTAAAATAACTTGAAGGCTAAATTCAATAAAAAAATACTTTTATATTTCACTTTAATATTTAACAATAATAAGTTAATTAATATAATATTAAATTTAAATAAAATGGTTATTTTATAAAATAATTGTTTTTTCATTTATGATATATGGACTTTTATTTCTCAAGTTTTTATAAAATAAGGCTGTTAGGGTTGTTGCGTATGTATGCATGTGTGTATGCCTTGCATGGGTGACATTAGCAAACAATATCCCTCAGTTAGTATATAAGCTGAGCGATAGTTGCTGAAATGTGTGAGTTCCGGAATAATAAAAGTTCAAGTTTATGCTTCTATTTACTTTCTTGGCAAGTTTTCTCAGCTGCCAAACAGCTACATATGATCGTTTGATGTTCTTAACTATCGACTTGTTGGAGTTTAGAGAAGTTGAGAGAGCAAATAAAGAGAAAAAAAAGGAAAATATTTGCTTTCAAAATTTTTCATTATTATTATTTTTACACATGTAATACAATATATGGGTGTAGTGGTTACAGATAATTCAACAAATCCTACTAATACACCTTGAAAATATAAAGCTAAAATTTATACAGAAACTGATTAGGTAAAATCAATACCTAAAAATATCAATTCAATACTAACTCTGCTTGCTTTAACAAGTAATCTCAGCAAATAAATTAATTACAAAACATTTATATCAGCAAAGGTGAACCCTACCAGCATTACAACTAGTGGTTCACCAAAAACTTTACTAGCTCATACTTTGATGAGCTCCCAGCTTCAATTGAACTCGCACTTTTTGTTCAACTCACAGCTTCACCGGAAGAATTCGCCACTGCATGCCACTTCACAACACGATTGCAAGAAAGCTAAACCAAGCTGGGCTTAGCCCTCTGCTCTTGGCTCCTCAAAATGACAAAACTCAAGCGGTGCTTCGACTCCTCAAGTTGACAAAGGCCTTTGTTCGTGTGAAAGGGAGGACGGCCTCACTCCTCTGCACCAAGTTGTTCAAACTGGAAAGGTTGATCTTTTGTTCAAGTTTCTTGAGGTTTGTCCTGAGGCTATTGAAGATCTGACTGTTCCAGATGAAACGGTTTTCCATCTTGCCGTAAAAACCAGCATGTTTTAAGCTTTTGAGCTCTTGGTGGGTGGCTTATAAGAAGCCGCCATGGAGCTGCCAAATGTTGGGAGAAAGAACTACTTAGTTGGCCAGACATTGATGACAGTACTGTTCTGCACGTTGCAGTTTTAAACTCACCTCAGGTATGCTAATTTTGTTAGTTAATTCAATTATTAAATATACATATAATAGGGTTACATATTTGATTTTTTTTTAACTAACAGGTGATAAAAGTATTGTTGGAACATTTGTGTCGACATCTGTTGGAACAAAGAGACAATAACAGGCTGTTTTGTATCTTGCTTGAATAGCAAGCCTCGAGCCTTGGTGAAGAAACAAACTCAGAAGCAGAAACAGAAAATGAAACTAGCAAGTGAATAACAGAAAAGAGAGAAGAAGAATGAATGAAAAATGAGCTGATATTTTTCATTAACACACAACAAGGCATTAAGCCATTACATATTTCAGTCAACAAGTAAAACAAACAAGTAATCACCTAATCAACTACCTAACTCCACTAATTTGCATTGAAACTTACAAGATTAGCTTGTACAACTTGCATTGCTGACTTTTCAGTCAATCAATATCAAAACATTTACCTACTTAGTTCAACATGAACTAGATTACAAAACAATCAAAATGGAACTAAAAAGCAGCAAGTGGATTGGCGACTTCAAACTTGATTCTTGCACACAATGACATCATCGCTTGTCGCTATTTCTTCGAGCATGACCACCTTTGCATGTCGTGCATGGCCACCTTTGCATGGGAACTAAACTTAACACTCCTCCTTAGTTTCCATGCTAGTAACACCTAATTCCCTTTTAAATTTAACAAATTTAGACACATTGAGTGCCTTTGTGAAGATATCAGCAATTTGCGCTTCTGAATTGCAATGAATCAGCTCGATTTCATGAGCTTGTTCCATCTCCCTTATAACATGCAACTTAATGTTGAAGTGCTTGGTTCTACCATGAAAAATGAGATTTTTTGCAATTGCAACAAGCAGATTTGTTGTCACAATAAATCTCTGTTGCCTCTTTTGGTTTTGGTTTAAATCACTAAGATTTTTCTAAGCCATATGGCTTGATTCACAGCAGATCTGCTGAAGAACATATTAAACCTTCTTTGTTGATTGTGCCACCTGACTTTGTTTCTTAGAACTCCAGCAAAACATGCCTGAGCCAAGACTAAATGCATATCCGGATGTGCTCCTCATGTCATCACTCGATCCAGCCCAGTCACTATCAACATAGCCTATCAGCTTCATGTTTTCAGCCCTTTTGAACAATACATCATGATCAATGGTGCCTTTGATGTATCTTAGCACTCTTTTAGCTGCTTGAAAGTGCTGATCATTGCAGCAATTCATGTATCTCGATAGCATACTAACAGCAAACATGATATCGGGTCTTGTTGCAGTCAAATACAACAGACTACCAATGAGACTCTTGTACATAGTCTCGCAAATTGGTTCACCACTCCCTTGCCTCGAAAGCTTCACTCCAATGACCATTGGTGTGTTTGTTGGCTTGCGTTCTTCATAAAGAACTTATCCAGATCTTCATAGTAAAAGAACTCGACTAAGAAAGATTCCCTTTTCATTTGCTTCACTTCCATTCCAAGGAAGTAGTTCATTCGCCTAAATCGGACATTTCAAACATTTCCATCATTTTCTTTTGAAATCTTGAGCATTCTTCTATCTCCTCCAGTTACCAATAAATCATCAACATAGAGTGACAGGATAAGCTGAGTTTCAGCTTGGTTCTTCTTCACATACAGTGTTGGTTCACTGGGACTTCTCTCAAATTCCAAACTGAGCAAGTAAGAGTCAATTCGAGCATACCAGGCTCGAGGAGCCTGTTTCAGCCATATAAAGCCTTTTTTAGTCTGTACACCATGTGTTCTTTGCCAGTGATCACAAAACCTTGAGGCTGCTCGATGTAGATCTCTTCTTCCAGGAAACCATTAAGAAATGCAGACTTAACATCAAGCTGATGAATGGTCCACTGATGTTGAGCAGCCAAGGCAACTATCATTCTAATCGTGTCAAGCACAGCTCATCGGTGCAAATGTCTCCAGGTAGTCCAGACCATACCTTTGGCTAAATCCTTTGACAACAAGCCTGGCTTTTAGCTTGTTCAGACTGCCATCTGCATTCTGTTTTACTCGATAGACCCATTTTACTCCAATGGTCTTCTTTCCAAGCAGTTTATCAACTAGCTCCCATGTCCGGTTCTTCTCAATCATGTTGATTTCATTGACCATAGCTAGTTTCCACCTTCATCGCCTCACCTCTTCAAAACTGCTAGGTTACGCTATTGCAACTGTGCCCTTTCATAAATATCATCTAGGGCCTTGTGCCTCTCACAGCACATCATCAACATCCATTTCAGTCCTAGCTGCTCAAGTTCACTTGATTAGGCACTAGGTCTTCAAACCGCTTCGCTCATTTTTCTCCCAATTCCAAAGAGCTTTTTCATCAAAGATGACATCTCTGCTCACTGGACTTTGTTTGTCAAGGGATCCGAACCTCAGCCCTTCTTGGACCGAAATGTAGCCTACTAGAACACTGGTTGAGCCCTTTTAGAGAGCTTGTCTCTCTTTTCTTGCTGGTATTTGTGCATAACACAGCAACCAAACACCTTCAGATGTGCCAAAGAAGGCTTGAAATCGAACCAAGCCTCGAAGGTGTCTCGGATGCAAGAGCTTTGGTAGGAAGCCTATTCGAAGGTAAGCAAAGAGTGTTCTTGCCTCGGCCCACATGGTTTTGGGCGTTTCTTTTCAAACAGAAACATCCGCCATATCCATCGAGCTTCGTTCTTTCTTTCGGCTACCCCATTCTGCGAGGTGTGTAGACATTTGTAAGCTGATGTTTGATACCAGCATCATTGCAAATGGCTTGAAACTGAGCTGAAGTGTACTCAGTGCCATTATCTAACCTTATCGATTTCAACTTGCTGCCTGTTTTTGTTTCAACAGCAGTTTTAAACTTCACAAACACTTGAGCTACCTCAGACTTGTGTTTTAAGAAGAAAATCCAGCAAAACCTTGTAAGATCATCAATGAAGAGGATGAAATACTTTTTTCTTTGAGTGATTCGATCCTCATCGGCCACATACATCAGAGTGCACCAGCTGCAGTCTTTCAGTAGCTCTCCAAGCTGAATTTGTAGGAAATGGCAGTCTTGCCTGTTTCCCCATTTGGCAAACTTCACATACATCCTCATGCTCCACCGAAGTGGTGAAGTTCTCTTGCCAAACCCTCTTTGGCCATTCGAGCCATTGATCTGAAGTTGGCATGTCCAAGCCTTTGATGCCAAAGCTTGGAGTCATCAACAGAGGTGTATCTTTGAGTTTGAGTCATTTGCCTAGTGAACCTCAAAGCATTTATCGGTCATTGTGGATCATAAGGCTTGATCCACTTGGATCAAGAATGTGGCATTGTTTGTCCTTGAACACAATGAATAACCTTTCTCGGCAGTTGAGCTATCTTGAGAAGGTTTCATCAATTCGCACCAACAAGACATTTGGAATGATCTTGTTGCTGTGGGAGTACATATCAAGACTTCTCCTCTTCCTCCATCCTTATAAATCGACCATTTCCAACCTTGACCTTGGTTTTATAACTTCGTCCAAGGTTTTAAACAAGGAGGCATCTCGGTGACATGTGGTTAGTGCAACCACGCGTCAAAGAACCAAATTTTTGAGCATTTCTTCGAACAACTAAGCGAGAAACAAGAAAGACACATTCTTCTTGGTCACTACTGTCCTCAGCTACTCGAGCTTCAACCTTTGACTTCTGAAATTGATTCTGCCTTGGCTTACTCCTGTTTTTACAGACCCTTTCAACATGGCCCTTCTTCTTGCAGTGTTGGCATACTGCATCTGGCCTAAACCAGCATCTGTCTTCTGGATGACCTGGCCTCTTGCAATGTCTGCAGGGCTGGTCATTACTCCTTGCAGTATCAGTCTTAGGCCTGTTTTTCCAAGGCCTTTTGCCTCTTGGAGCTTTGAAGCTCGAGGCTTCTCTGGCCTTGGCATTGAATGCACCTTCCTGGTGATCTTCAGCTCTGCTAGCTCTCCTTTGTTCCTGAGCATAGAAAGTGTTGATTAGCTCAGTCAAAGAGATGGTAGCAAGGTCTCTTGAGTCCTCTAAGGAGGATATCTTGGCCTCATATCTCTCAGGCAAAGTGGAGAGGACCTTTTCCACAATTCTTGCCTCATCAAAGTGCTCACCAAGGAGCCTTATCTTTGTTAACCATCTGCTATGATTACATCTGATCTCGCTTCACTGCTTTCTTCTTCCTTCATCTTTAGATTCTCAAATCCTTCTCAAATTTAATAGCTGCTGTTGCCTTGTTCTCTCAAAGTGCCTTGAAACTCCTCCTTAAGCTTATCCCAGCCTGTTTTGGAGTCTCACAGCCATAATTCGTGAAGATGACATCGATACATTCGGATGCGGACATGGCTTTATGCCTTTTGGTCCTCTCATCAGCATGCTGCCTTATCTGAGCTACTGTGGGATTAGCCCTCAGTGGTGCTGGCTCAGCATCTGTGTTAACAACTTCCCACAGATCAAAGGCCTGCAGGTAAGTCTTCATCTTGACCAGCCATATGTGGAAGCCATCTCCATTGAAGACTGGTGGGGCTGCTGGTGAAAAACTTGAGGAAGACATTCAGCTTTCTTAGTTTAATACAACAGGTCCACTAAGAATGAAGCTCTAGATACCAATTGTTGGAACAAAGAGACAATAACAGGCTGTTTTGTATCTTGCTTGAATAGCAAGCCTCGAGCCTTGGTGAAGAAACAAACTCAGAAGCAAAAACAGAAAATGAAACTAGCAAGTGAATAACAGAAAAGAGAGAAGAAGAATGAATGAAAAATGAGCTGATATTTTTCATTAACACACAACAAGACATTAAGCCATTACATATTTCAGTCAACAAGTAAAACAAACAAGTAATCACCTAATCAACTACCTAACTCCACTAATTTGCATTGAAACTTACAAGATTAGCTTGTACAACTTGCATTGCTGACTTTTCAGTCAATCAATATCAAAACATTTACCTACTTAGTTCAACATGAACTAGATTACAAAACAATCAAAATGGAACTAAAAACAGCAAGTGGATTGGCGACTTCAAACTTGATTCTGTTGCACACAATGGCATCACCGCTGTCGCTATTTCTTCGAGCATGACCACCTTTGCATGTCGTGCATGGCCACCTTTGCATGGGAACTAAACTTAACAACATCATATCAATGCCAAAAATTTGGATGGATTCACTGCCCTAGATATCGAACCAGAGTTACCAGAATGGCCATTGGATGAAGGGCAAGTGGATAATCGGGACTCCATTAAAGATATGCTAAGCAAAGCAGGAGTTTGAGTGGTTCTTCGCTACCTATGAGGCTCCGGTCTACAATGGGAAAAACGGTGAGAGTGGTCCAATTGTGTCGTCCTTATTTGGGACCTGTTGCCCGCTTTTAGCTGCTGTTAACATATGGGCACTCATCCTATCATGATGGCCACAGCATTGTTAATTACTGCTGTTAACAATGTTAACAAAAAATTGTTAACTGTTTATCCTGAATTTTAAAATATGAAAATAAAAAAGATTAAATTATTAAAAATAAAATATATGAAAAAAAATTTAAAATTTTGAAAAGTACATCGTCAATCATATGGTCTGCTAAACCATTCTTTCATCACTCCTTCCACCACTCATTTAGGTTGTTTTCTGTTTGATCTAAGATTTCCTACTTGGAAATTTCCTTTGATCTTTCAAGATGTTTTATTTTCTCAAATTAGTGCGTTTTACTCACCTCTCAAATCAAAACTTTTATTCAACCTGAGTTGCATTTGATTTGGACTGGGTGTCTATTTTCTATGGCTTTGGGGTACTTGGAAATTTCCTTCGACCTTGGAAGATAATTGTTTTTTGAGACAAGAGTGTTCGAGTCATGTATAAATTTTGGTCAGATTCCTGTGTTTTTGCAAAATATAAGTTCTATTTCCTTTCTATCTTGTCTTCTGGTTCTTTCTTCTTTGTGTTTTGTTGCAAATTTCATCAGCTTTCACTAATCTGAAAATTTACTGCCTAATTTATTACCCCCACAAAAAAAGCTATGGATGAGAGGATGATAGAAGCTGCCCACATGGGAGATATTAACTTCTTGTATGAGTTGATTCTGAATGATCCATATGTTTTACAGCGTATTGATGATGTGCCTTTTTTTAATACTCAATTGCAAGTAGCAACCTCTGTTGGGCATATTGAATTTATGATGGAGATGATCAAATTAAAGCCAACGTTTGCAAGAAAGCTAAACCAAGCAGGGTTTAGCCCCATGCACTTGGCTCTGCAAAATCACAGAACTCATGCAGTGCTTCGACTCCTCAGGTTTGATGAAGGCCTTGTTCGTGTCTAAGGGAGGGAGGACCTCACTCCTCTGCATCATGTGGTTCAAACTGAAAACTTTAATCTTTTGAAAAAAATTCTTGAGGTTTGTCCTGAGGCTATTGAAGATATGACTGTTCGAGATGAGATGGTTTTCCATCTTGCTGTAGAAAACGACACGTTTGAAGCTTTCCAAGTCTTGGTGGGGTGGCTTATGAGAAGCTGCCATGAGTCTGCCCAATGGGAGAAAGAACTACTGAGTTTGGCAGACATTGATGACAACACTGTTTTACACATTGCAGCTATTAGAAACAGAGCTGGGGTATATGCTAATTTTTGTCATTAAGTCAGTTATTGATGTGCATATATGGATGATAAAAGGGTTACTTAGAGGAATATTCTAATTAACAGGTGGTAAAAGTATTGCTGGAACACATGCGGCGAGACCAAATCAATGCCAAAAATTTGGAGGGATTGACAGCACTAGATATCCAATCACAATACCTGTGGAATGAAAGGCAAGCGGATAGGATTATAGATATGCTAAGCAAAGCAGGTGGTTTGAGTGCTTCCTCTTCCTCGTTTCCCAATACCTCCATCTCTTCATTCCACATCGAATCATTAAAGAAAAAGATGTCACGGTCTCAAAAATGGGCAACAAGAGCAGGTCCAGAAAAGAAGGGTATGCCACATGAGATCCGTAACACATTTCTAGTAGTTATGACACATGCCCATGTGAAGGAGGCACACGCCTATGTGAAAAGAGGCACACACACGACCGTGTGCCCTAGAGACATGACTGTGCGAATAACCCATGTTACTCTTTGTCCGAAATTGTTAAAATAAGGTGCAAAGAAGACACAGCCGTGTGAAAGTCTCACATGCTCGTGTGCCACGGAACACTACTGTGTGCCCAGAACACACGCCCATGTGATTATCAACTAAAATCTCCAAATCGAAACCACAAGATCGTATGACACCAAAAATCATCGAAAAACCCTAATTCCTAAATTCGCACAGCCGTATGAACTGCCCGTGTGTGGCACAAGCCCATGTGGTTACGAAACCACACCGAAACAAGCTACAGAACATGCATTTGCTACCGAAACAACCCTCAATCCTCGTTAACATAGTAATACACCAAAAACAAATAGTATTTCAAGCAATTCCACAACAATCGACACTTCGATTGGTAAATTTCAGAAACACACAAAATATGTCGAATTTCACGGAGCCAAATCAAAATTTTAAAAATGAAAATGATGAGTTTTCAAACCCACACCTAAATTTGTGATCAAAGCACGAGGAGAACAACAAAGAAGAAAGCCAGAACGTAGGAGAAGGAAATAATAAAATCTCCCCAACAAAAACAAAAAAAAATTTGGAACAAAAAAAAATGGAAACAAATCTAACGTGAGGAAGAGGGAGGGAGAGGAGGAACGTGAAAAGATTTTTTAGGATAACTCCCTGTTTTAGACACAAAATAATAATAATAATAAAATAAAAAGAATTAAATTAAATAAAAATAACAAATAAGTATTGAAACTTTAAACAAGCTAAAATAAAATTGATTCCTCTAAAACACTCATGAGGGCTCAAACTTGAAATCCGAAGGTAAACTAACACACTCGCCACTACCAACCAGCAGACTCATTCTAACATTAAAACGCAAAAACAAGCACAATTACTCAGCCTACTCACTAACCCTTACTTAAAACCTCAAATCTTCTAACCCCAAAATTTAGGATGTTACATGTAATGTCCATATTTTTCTAATACAATTTTATACATGAATTTTGGTTTTGTGCAGTTTTGCACATGATTTTTTTATTTAATTTATTTTCACAAACTACTAACAAAATTATTGATATATATCACCATTTTAAGTTTACATATTATATACATAAATAAGTATATTTATAAGATATCAAAATAAATCGATGTCTTTAAACGTAACACCAAAACAAAGTTTGATATATAACTCAACATATAAAAAGAAGTTATTAAACAATACATATAATGTTTAGAACTATAGTTCTAATATTATTGGTAAATTTATAATTTTCGGTTCACGTAAATCGTAATTATAAAAATAAAATTATGACTTATCTTGGATTAAACTTACATTATATTATTTAAATAAATAATTTACTAGTTTTTAATGTCAGGTAGATGTATGTAATTTTATGCTTTTAATATTTAATTAATTTTAAATATTATATTTTTAATTGAAATAATTAATGTAAAATAATATTTTTATTTGAATTATTGAATGTAATTAAAATATATTAACTTATCACTTCAAATATTATAATAGAAATTTTTAAATCAAAATTGCATTTTTAACATAATCGACCTACAATGTAATTTTACTTTTATGTAACTAATACAAGTAACATTATTCAAAACAATAACTAATCAATATAATTAAATCTAGTAATAATTAATTTTTAATTAAGATACTTAAAATTTTAGTAATAATTCAATTTTACATTGATAAATATATTAATATAATTTTTATTTGTAAATATAAATATAATAATATGATAGAAAATAAAAAGTATTTTAATATGGATAAATAAATTTTAAAATTTAAAATTCAACATATATATTTACATATTTCGCTAATTCACCAACGTATATGCCTTGATTTGATATAGTTAATATTCGGATAATGTTGTGAATCACATATATATATATTTTGAAGTTTTATCATATTTTCATGGGTAAAATACTTTAGAAGTTGTTGTACTCTTTGAAAATTTAGAATTTAGTTTTTATGCTTTTATTTTTAAGAATTTAGTTCATTTATTTTTCAGATTTTAAAATTCAAATCCAATTGTTAATATTGTTAATATTTTTAATTTCTTTATGTTAAATTCAAGTTCATTACAACATATTTTTAGTTACATGGTTTCCAAGTGTTTTTTTTTTAAATGTCACACCAACAAATTTAACAAAAAAATTTGAGTGTTAACAATTGGACCTGAGTTTTGAAATTGAAAGGTAGAGGACTAAGTTTTGGAAATAAAAGTATATGGATTAAATTTCAAAATTTTGAAGAGTACAGATACTTATAACATCTTTTAACCTATTTTAAAATGTTTTGAATCATTACTTAACTTATTTAGCTCTTCCAATAATTATTTTAGAATCTTTTAAATTTTATCTTTCCTTATATAATCTTTATAATTTTTAAAATAAATATTTTGAATTTATTTTTGTAATTTTTGTTGAGAGAGAGACTAACCTACTCATTTTCAAAATTGTCAAGGACCAAACGAATATTTACATCAATCTAATATTTGAATTATTTGAATCGAAACTCAAATTACTAATTCGAGTTGAGTTGAAAAATCGAATAACTCAGTTTCATTAAATAGAAATTTAATTTTTCTTTCTTTATTCGAATTAAATTGAGTTTAAGTCGCCCTTAGTTTTACTCTATAAATAGGATATTTTTAATAATTTTTACCGTTCCTTCAACTTGCTTTTTGTTTGGTCCAAGGTTTTATAGTTGGAAATTCCCTTGGACCTTTAAATATGTTTATTTTCTCAAATTAGTGCGTTTATGTCATAAATAAAATCAACCTTTTTATTTAATGTGTATTTCATGTGGACTGGATACCTGTTTTCTGTGGCTTTAGTTCTTGGAAATTTCCTTGGACCTTGGAACAAATTTGTTTCCTCAAACTAAAGTGTTCAAATCATGTATAAATTGTGGTCAGATGCCTGTGCTTTTGCAGAATACAGGTTCTATTCCCTTTTCTGTATTGTCTTCTGGTTCTTTCTTCTTTATGTTTTGTTGCGAATTTCATCAGCTTTCAGTAATCTGAAAATTTACTGCCTAATTTATTACCCCAAAAAAAGCTATGGATGAGAGGATGATAGAGGCTGCCCAAACAGGAGATATAATTAACCTCTTGTATGAGTTGATTCTGAATGATCCATACGTTTTAGAGCGTATTGATGCTGTACCTTTTTCTCATACTCCATTGCATATAGCAGCCTCTGCTGGGCATATTGAGTTTATGATGGAGATGATCAAATTAAAGCCAACGTTTGCAAGAAAGCTAAACCAAGCTGGGTTTAGCCCCATGCACTTGGCTCTGCAAAATGACAGAACTAAAGCAGTGCTTCGACTCCTCAGGTTTGATGAAGGCCTTGTTCGTGTCAAAGGGAGGGAGGACCTCACTCCTCTGCACCATGTGGTTCAAACTGGAAATGTTGATCTTTTGGTCAAGTTACTTAAGGTTTGTCCTGAGGCTATTGCAGATGTGACTGTTCGAGATGAGACGGTATTCCATCTTGCTGTGAAAAACGACATGTTTGAAGCTTTCCAAGTCTTGGTAGGGTGGCTTATAAGAAGCCGCCATGAGTCTGCCGAACGTTGGGAGAAAGAACTACTGAGTTGGGTAGACATTGATGGCAACACTGTGCTACACATTGCAGCTATCAGAAACAGACCTCAGGTTTGCTAATTTTCCTAATCAAGTCAATTATTGATATGTATGTATATGATAAAAGGGTAATTTACATTAATTAATTTCCAATTAACAGGTGGTGGAAGTATTGCTGGGACACTTGCGTCGAGACCAAATCAATGCCAAAAATTTGGAGGGATTGACAGCACTAGATATCCAATCACAATACCCATGGAATGAAAGGCAAGCGGATAGGATTATAGATATGCTAAGCAAAGCAGGAGGTTTGAGTGCTTCCTCTTCCTCGCTTCCGAATACCTCCATCTCTTCATTCCACATCGAATCATTAAAGGAAAAGATGCCATGGTTTCAAAAATTGGAAACAAAAACAGGTCGACTAAAGAACGGTATTTCATATGAGATGCGTAACACATTTCTAATAGTGATAGTGCTACTTATAACAACCACTTACGAACCCTCTTTAAACCCTCCAAACATGCCTTATGACAGTCCATCCATGAAATACCAAGTCTCCTTAAGTCAAGATCAGCCTCTCAATTCCCACACATTTTTGCATAAAACCGACATCAATACTGCACCCATACCCAGTCCCTCCGCAATTGACGTTTCCAAAAAAGATTGTTGGACATCTAATCACTCGTTTTTGGTTTTGAACATGTTCAACTTTTCGGTTGCAGTTCTTTTAATAGGACTTCTCCTACCATATCATCCTTTCTCTTTGTTGATTCACTTACCACTTTCCGGCTGTATGGTATCTTACACGGAGTTATATGCTTCCTTATGTGAGTTTTCCAATAAAAACGCACTTCTTTCTGGCGTTTATAATTTTTCCTTTACAATGTTGCTGCCTTTTCTCGTAGTATGCGGGTCAATCTTTTATGTTATGGGCAAAGAGACAAAATTTTCTAAGAATCTGAATTAAATTGTATATTTGTTGAAGTTAGCTTCCATGCAACACAAGCAGCAACAAACGTGTCCATGCAAGCCACATGCAGAAAAGAAGCAGCACATGAAGGCAGCCGCTTGAGCTCGACATTGCTGTCCAAATTCAACTAGTTTTGTTGGATTAAGTTTATATTTTGTAACTTAGTTCTTATAGAACTTAGTTGGTAAACTTTTGATGTAATTTTTGATGATTGATTGACTGAAAATCCGGCCAATGTAACTTATGCAAGCTGATTAACAATTTCCAATGTATTAAGTGGAGTTAGGTACGTGATTAGGTAGTATTTTGATTTGTAAGTTTAACTCAATGTTTGATATTTGTAATGCCAACTTGCCAATGTTTTGTTAATGAAAAATTAGATTCTTTTTCATTCAAATTCTCTCCTTTCTTTGCTTTTGTTTTCTATTTTCCACTTGCAAAGCTTTTCTTCTGTTTTGTTTCTTCCCCAAGCCACGAGGCTTGCTGTCCAAGCAAGGCTAGACCAGCTTGCTTACTGCCTTTAACACCAACAATATTTCTGTAATAATAAAAATAAAAATTTATCAATTTAATAGTCTATATTTTTATATTTTTTAGAAGATTAAATCAAAATTTTGTCATTTATAGGAGCCAAAATATAATTTTATCATTACTAATTTAAAATTTTATAAATTATAAAAGACTTAAATAGAAAAAAAAAATCATTTTAAGGAGGCTCCAGCTCCCTGACTCCGCCTCTGCAGGTGGGTAACCAGTACCAATCCAAAATTCTCCAACCTCATAATATAATCTTTTACATTGGCTTCCTCCTTTCTACACTGTGTCCAGTTTCGTGGATCCTTCTAATGTAAATGCCGAAAGCGTAATGAAGTTTTGGGGTTTGTATTAGAGATGGTGATGGAGTAGTTATTGGGTTGAGCTGGTTCATTAGTTCCCTTCATCTCTTCTACCGGACTCTTATTCCTTTTTTATTATCAAGGGTGAAGGTCTGCACATACTTTTGTTTAGGCCTAATCGTCTCTTGAGGAAGAGCTATGTTGTAATGATAAAAGAAGTGCGAATTTGTTTGTCAAGTAGTTGTTGAATAAGGATCTTAACTAGGATCTTAAATAAAGGGAAATGTATTTGTTATGTGCTCATGATACATACCATCGTGATTCATCAAAACAGCATTCTAAAATATTTACTTTAATTGTAATTACTTGGTATGCTTTACAAACGAGGTTGAGATTTTGTTACATATTTTGTTTATTTTTTTTAAAAACGAGGTTGAGATTTTGTTACATATTTTGTTTTTTTTTAAATGAGATTGAAATTTTGTTACATATCTTATTTATTTTTCAAAAATTCAATATAATTTAAAGGCACGTGATGATATAAATTCTACTTGCACAATTAAAAATTTCCATTGGCAATATTTTAAATAATTATCCTTAATTCAAAACAAATAAGTGTTGAGTGTAATAGTAAAATATATTGCATTTCCAAGAAAAGATGTAAGTTCAAACCTTGGAAATAATATTATTAGAGCGGCACCATGAACTCGAATATGGACCATAAAATAGATATAAAAATATGTAAAATATTTAGAAAAATAATAAAATATAAAACATCACGTTAGAGTACTATTACATATTACTATAGATTTAATTTTATGTGTTATAAATAATATAATATATAAAAATAACAAAATATTTAACATTACAAACTTATAAAAACGGGTTTAACCTGGGCTGACCTGGTCTTTAAATGTTCAAGCCCATTTTTCAAATCTAATCTTTTTACCTAAATCCTCCTCATTTTTTAAACAAGCGAATATTCGGAGGATTCTTCTAACCAAAATAGAAAATATATCAAAAAACTAAAAAGTATAACAAAAATAATAAATAAAAAATTTACATATAATTTGGAATTTCTAATTGTACTTAGAATTGTATAACGTATAATTGTAATTTGTCAGCAAAGTTGTTTCTTTTTTTTTCCCCTTAAAATTCAAAGAATTCTTCTCCCTTTATACATAGGTCATCGATTCAGCATTAGAAAAAGGGGCTCAAATCGTTTTATCGACATGAGTGTTTTATGTCGAAAAAATATTTTTGTTTTGAAAATATTTCTGTATTTAGTAACATAGTAGTAAAAAGAGTACCCAATTGCATCTGAACTTCAAACGGGTTTGGCCTTAACCATGTTAATGGTCCCAGATTATTGGTTAATAAAGAATCAAAGTCGATGTGCCAATGAATCACGAAATGCTATAGTTCTATAGTATGATTTTAAAAATATATTCAGAAGTAATTCGCGAGATCATGCACTCTTTTATTTCCTAGTTATAATGAAAAAAAGTACAACTGGGTGAATCCAGCTTATTCTTGAAATAAACAACTCACACACACTCACTTTCCAAAAAAGATTAATACACCAAGGACTACACTTAGATTTATTAGATTTGTTGCTAAAATATCGGTATTAACCCCGAAACTCTCGGCAGATGGCCAGTGACCCAAGGAAACGAAAGAATCGATTACATTTTTCATATGATCTCCTATTTTATTTTAGATAGACTAACAAAAAGAATTCAGTTTTTTTTTTGTATTATATCGCTTTGACTCCTTTTCCATTTATTCTATTCTATCATATTTATATTATTCTAATTATTCTAGTTCTATGTATTTCTTTATTTGTTTTAATAAATTATTAAATTTATTATAAAATTATTCATTATTATGATTATGAATTTTCATTTACCTATGTCTAAACGGAGTTAAAAAAATATATTCTATTTATCTAGTTAGCTAGAAATGTATTTTTTTAATTGAAAATTCCCAATAATAATAATTCTTATTAGAATTAGGGAGCAGGTTTCATATCAATGGCAAAATACCTCATTTGTTGCTACACTCCTTTAAACAATAAATAATAAATAAGGGGTTCTTTTGAACTAAGAAGGAGAAGGAAGAAAGCGAGTTGGCGTGATAATTCTTCAGCCTCAAATTAATCCTTTCCACGGATTATTGTCCTAACGAATATTAATTGTAGGGGTGAAATCTTGATAGAATTCGAAAAAGCGAGGAGTAAGTCCCAAGCCATAAAATAAGAAAAACAAATACAAAATTCTCATGTTTATAGGATTAAATAAAGGGATTCACAAATAAGAGTGCCAGTGGTACAACCAGCGCATAAATTGTTAAAGCTTCCATAAAAGCCAAACTAAGCAATAAAGTACCTTGTATTTTTTCCTCCGCCTCAGGTTGTCTCGCGATACCTTCTACAGATTGGCCCGCAGCAGTACCTTGACCGCCTCCAGGTCCAATAGAAGCAAGCTCGACGGTGACCTGCGCAATAATAACGCAGGCGGCGTAAATCATGGATTCATGATAAGTTCCTCGCACCAAAATAAAGAAATAGTTAATGATACAATCATCCAATGAATTTTGACTTAATTATATTATATCATCCATATGTTTTACAGCGTATTGATGATGTGCCTTTTTTTAATACTCAATTGCAAGTAGCAACCTCTGTTGGGCATATTGAATTTATGATGGAGATGATCAAATTAAAGCCAACGTTTGCAAGAAAGCTAAACCAAGGTGGTTTAGCCCCATGCACTTGGCTCGCAAAATGACGAACTAAAGCGGTGCTTGACTCCTCGTGTTTGATGAAGGCCTTGTTCGTGTCAAAGGGAGGAGGACCTCACTCCTCCGCACCATGTGGTTCAAACTGGAAATGTTGATCTTTTGGTCAAGTTACTTAAGGTTTGTCCTGAGGCTATTGCAGATGTGACTGTTCGAGATGAGACGGTATTCCATCTTGCTGTGAAAAACGACATGTTTGAAGCTTTCCAAGTCTTGGTAGGGTGGCTTATAAGAAGCCGCCATGAGTCCGCCGAACGTTGGGAGAAAGAACTATTGAGTTGGGTAGACATTGATGGCAACACTGTGCTACACATTGCGCCTATCGTAAATGGACCTCGGTATGCTAATTTTCCTAATCAAGTCAATTATTGATATGTATGTATATGATAAAAGGATAATTTACATTAATTAATTTCTAATTAACAGTGGTGGAAGTATTGCTGGGACACTTGCGTCGAGACCAAATCAATGCCAAAATTTGGAGGATTGACAAGACTAGATATCCAATCACAATACCTATGGAATGAAAGGCAAGCGGATAGGATTATAGATATGCTAAGCAAAGCAGGAGGTTTGAGTGCTTCCTCTTCCTCGCTGTTGGAACATTTGGCAGCAGCAAAAGAAGAGAACAGAGAGCATAACAATGAAGCAAGGTGCAAGAAGGATTTTACTTGCTCACAAATGTGCAAAGAAGGGAGCTTATGGTCGATAGCCTATTCATTTCATTCATTCAACTAGAAAAACAACATATTTATAGTCAAATACATCACCAAATACTACCTACTACCACTAGTTTTACTTTGAAACAAGTAAAACTTAACTTACACAAGTCGATTATGTCAATCAGCACCTAAAAACATCAAAACAATACCAACTTAGTTCATTTTCAACTAAGTAGCTTAACAAAGAAACTAAAGAGAAAACCTTGTCACATAAACAAGTATACGTCTTCTTGACATGTCATCAAGTCGCATGCACTTCAAACAAAGACATGGTTGGCCAATTTCAACACTCCTCCTTTGGACTCCATGCTGCAAATACATATCATTCATCAAGTTTTTGAACTTGGCGCCCTTAGATGCTTTGTTTCAAGTCGACCAATTCATTTTCAACCTTGGCCTCATTCACAAACAAATCGACTTACACACTTGACTATCCCGTCTTTTGTGCCAAAGATTTGTTCACCAAATGGAGTCTTCTCCTCCTTCACGACCTTGGTTGACAACTTGTTTCTTCTTGCACAAACAGTTCTGAGTATAGTTGCTTGCCTTCATTCGCCATTTTGGCTTGCAACTATACAACACACATTAAGCTTCCACATGTTCTTGAGCTCACACCTTTGACAGACTCACATCTTTGCATATTGTCTTCAACAGTGTCTTCAACAGCTCAAGACTTTGCTAAGCTTGCAGCTTTGACATCTTGCTAAGCTTGCACATTTGGAAAGCTCACACCTTTCCTTGAAACTCCTCCTTCAGCTTATTCAAGCTTGTTTGGGGGTCTTATAAGTTTGAGCCGGTGTTGAGCAGGGGAAGCAAAATCAATGGTCCCTTAAGACTTAGGCTCTTGATACCATTTGTTGGAACATTTGGCAGCAGCAAAAGAAGAGAACAGAGAGCATAACAATGAAGCAAGGTGCAAGAAGGATTTTTACTTGCTCACAAATGTGTAGCAAGGGAGCTTATGGCTGATAGCCTATTTAGCTCATTCATTCAACTAGAAAAACAACATATTTATAGTCAAATACATCACCAAATACTACCTACTACCACTAGTTTTACTTTGAAACAAGTAAAACTTAACTTGCACACAAGCTGATTATGTCAATCAACACCTAAAAACATCAAAACAATACCAACTTAGTTCATTTTCAACTAAGTAGCTTAACAAAGAAACTAAAGAGAAAACCTTGTCGCATAAAGAAGTATACGTCTTCAAAGATGTCATCAAGCTGCATGCACTTCAAACAGCAGCATGGTTGGCCAATTTCAACACTCGCTTTCGAATACCTCCATCTCTTCATTCCACATCGAATCATTAAAGGAAAAGATGCCATGGTCTCAAAAATTGGAAACAAAAATAGGTCGACTAAAGAACGGTATTTCATATGAGATGCGTAACACACTTCTAATAGTGATAGTGCTACCTACAAAAACCACTTACGAACCCTCTTTAAACCCTCCAAAGATGTCTTATGACAGTCCACCCATGAAATACCAAGTCTCCTTAAGTCAAGATCAGTCTCTCAATTCCCACACATTTTTGCATAAAACCGACATCAATACTGCACCCATACCCAGTCCCTCCGCATTTGACGTTTCCAAAATAGATTATTGGACATCTAATCACTCGTTTTTGGTTTTGAACATGTTCAACTTTTCGGTTGCAGTTCTTTTAATAGGACTTCTCCTACCATATCATCCATTCTCTTTGTTGATTTACTTACCACTTTCCTGCTGTATGGCATCTTACACGGAGTTATATGCTTCCTTATGTGAGTTTTCCAATAAAAACGCACTTCTTTCTGGCGTTTATATTTTTTCCTTTACAATGTTGCTGCCTTTTCTCGTAGTATGCGGGTCAATCTTTTATGTTATGGGCAAAGAGACAAAATTTTCTAAGAATCTGAATTAAATTGTATATTTGTTGAAGTTGGCTTCCATGCAACACAAGCAACAACAAACGTGTCCATGCAAGCCACATGCGTAAAAGAAGCAAGACATGAAGGCAAAGACTTGAGCTCGACATTGCTGTCTAAATTCAACTAGTTTTGTTGGATTAAGTTTATATTCTGTAACTTAGTTCTTATAGAACTTAGTTGGTAAACTTTTGATGTATTTTTTGATGATTGATTGACTGAAAATCCAGCCAATGTAACTTATGCAAGCTGATTAACAATTTCCAATGTATTAAGTGGAGTTAGGTACGTGATTAGGTAGTATTTTGATTTGTAAGTTTAACTCAATGTTTGATATTTGTAATGGCAACTTGCCAATGTTTTGTTAATGAAAAATTAGATTCTTTTTCATTCAAATTCTCTCCTTTCTTTGTGTTGCGCGGAAGCGTGTAAAAGAGTAAAATTATTGTACTAAAAAATCACACTAAGTTCAATTCCTAGGAAAGAGAGGTGGATCACGAGGATCGCTTAAGTACCAGGTCTTTCCTAGCCAGAATATCCCTCTATCGTAATTTAATAGCACAATAAATCACTACAATCACACTCGCAAAATATGCAAAATAAACAATAAAGAACACTAGAATTTTAATGAGGTTCAGAAAATTTTGCCTACGTCCTCGGGCACTACCAAATATATTTCACTCCAAAATACAAGTGAAAGTTTACAAATAAGGAGAGAGAACAATTGCCTTAAGTAGAGAATGGCAAATGTGGGATGTAGAAAATGAGAAATAGTTAGGCCTATTTATAGTTGAAGCTCAAGGATCAACTTGCAAAGTCCCTATACAATTAGGGACCAAAATTGCAATTATCCCAAGCCAAATTTCAACCCTAAAATCTATGCCTTAAATGTTTTGAGTTTCGGTGCCAAATTTCTGACACCATCCATCGTTGAAAAGTCAAAGATGGTTGCCAATAATCTCCACCTTGAAGATTTGATTAGGATAATCTTATCTTCACACAATTCTTTCTACCTTTGACAACAATACTTGATAGTGCCTTCTTCAACTGTTAAACTTACAGGATATTGATCAAGTTCAGACAATGTTCGAACTTGATTGTTGTTACCACTTTGGTCATCATATCTGCAGGATTATCTGCAGTCTTGATCTTCTGAAATTTTCCCCCCATCAATAATTTCTCGCACAAAATGGAATCGTACGTCGATATGCTTTGTACATGCATGATAGACTTGATTCTTTGCTAAATGAATAGCACTTTGACTATCACAATACACGTTAATATGCTTCTGAACAAATCCCAAGGTTTTAACCATACCTTGTAACCAAATAGCTTCATTTACAGCCTCTGTTACAGCCATGTATTCGGTTTCTGTGGTTGACAACGCAACTGTAGACTGCAGTGTAGACTTCCAACTTATAAACACATAACCGGTGGTTGATCTTTGTTTGTCCAAATCACCGGCATAGTCAGAATCAACGTACCCAATAACACCTTTACCAAGTGTAGTATCCTGCTTGAACAGTAATCTAACATCCACGGTCTTCAGACTATATCGTAGAATCCATTTCACAGCTTGCCAATGTCCTTTTCCAAGATTATGCATATACCTGCTCACTATACTAACTGCCTGTGAAATGTCGGGTCTTGTACACACCATTGCATACATCAAGCTACCCACTGCATTAGAATACGGAACTTGTAACATGTATTCTTGTTCCGTATTCGTCGAAGGAGATAGTTGTGCAGAAAGCTTGAAATGAGAAGCCAACGGGGTACTTACAGGTTTTGTTTGCTCGTTCATGCCAAATTGCTGTAGTACTTTCTTCAAATACTGCTTCTGAGATAAACTAACTCTGCCATGAGCTCTATCTCTACATATTTCCATGCCAAGAATCTTCTTAGCTTCACCTAGATCTTTCATCTCAAACTCGAGATTGAGCTGAGTCTTCAATCTCTCAATCTCAACTTTGCTCTTAGATGCTATCAGCATATCATCAACATATAAGAGCAAGTATATGAAAGTTCCTACTTGTTGCTTCTGAAAATACACGCAATGATCAAATTTACTTCTTGTGTACCTTTGTCCTTTTATGAACTGATCAAATCGCTTGTACCACTGCCTCAGAGATTGTTTCAATCCATAAAGCGACTTCGTCAGTTTGCAAACCCAATTTTCTTTATCAGCAACCTTGAATCCATCAGGCTGAGTCATATAGATCTCCTCTTCCAAATCACTGTGTAAAAAAGCCGTCTTCACATCAAGCTGAACTAGTTCAAGGTCATATTGCACAACCAGGGCTAGCAAAATCCGAATAGACGAATGCTTCACAACTGGAGAAAACACTTCATTGTAGTCTATTCCTTCTTTCTGAGCGTAACCTTTTGCTACCAATCTAGCCTTGTATCGAATTTCATTTTTACCAGAAAATCCTTCCTTCTTTGTATATACCCATTTGCATCCAATTGCCTTATTTCCCTTGGGCAGTGTCACCAACTCCCAAGTCCTATTTTTATGAAGAGACTGCATTTCTTCATTCATAGCCTGCTTCCACTTTACACCATCAGGGTTACTTATTGCTTCTGTGTAAGTAGAAGGAACATCATCATCTGCAATTGGAAGTGCATAGGCCACTATATCATTAAAGCGAGCAGGCTTACGAATCTCTCTTCTTGGCCTCCTATATGCAATTGAATCTTGTTGCTATAGAAGTTCTTGAGTCGAAACTTCTTCATCATTTGCTCCTTTAGTATTAGCTGGATCATCATTAACCTTTTCAAGCTCCACCTGCTGCAAAGTGCCACTAGTTTTGTCATCCTTTTGTGAATCATTGTTCTTCATCATGGTTGATTCATCAAAAGTCACATCTCTACTGAAAACAATATTCCTTGTATCAGGACACCAGAGACGGTATCCTTTTACTCCACTAGTTATACCCATGAATAATGCTTTCTTTGCTCTTGGGTCTAACTTAGATTCTTTTACATGATAATATGCAGTGGAACCAAAAAACATGTAAAGAATCATAATCAGTAGCAGGTTTACCAGTCCACATCTCCATAGGAGTTTTTCCATTTATTGCAGCTGATGGCAACCGGTTAATTAGATGGCACGCATATGTAACTGCCTCAGCCCAAAATTCCTTGCCCAATACAGCATTGGACAACATACATCGAACTTTCTCCAGTATAGTCCGATTCATACGTTCTGCCACCCCATTCTACTGTGGTGTATCTCGAACAGTGAAGTGTCGCACAATGCCCTCATCTTGACATACTTGTAGAAATGGATCATTTTTGTACTCAGTACCATTTTCTGATCGAAGTCGTTTGACCTTTCGACCAGTCTGAGTCTCCACCATCTTCTTCCACTTCAGAAATGCATCCAAAACTTCACTTTTTCTTTTCAATAGATACACCCATACTTTTCTTGAATAATCATCAACAAAAGTAACAAAATAGTGCATACCTCTCAAAGAAGCCACTTTGGTAGGTCCCCACACGTCACTGTGAACATAGTCCAGAATTCTTTCCGTATTGTGAATTACTGAACCAAATTTTACCCTCGCCTGCTTGCCCAGAACACAATGTTCACAGAATTCAAATTTGCAAGAATTTACACCTTTCAACAAGCCTTGCTTCGCCGAAGTCTACAAAGCTTTTTCACCAGCATGTCCTAATCGCATATGCCATAACCTGGTAGCCTCTGAATCTGCATCTTTCGCAAAAGCTGTTGATGTTGATCCAATAATTGTACTTCCATTTAAATAGTACAAGTTATTTCTTCTAGTGCCTTTTATCACCGTCAATACCCCAGCTACTACCTTTAGTAATCTATCTCTCAAAGTGACTGTGAGCCCTTTAGGTTCTAGGGCCCCTAATGAGATGAGATTTTTCTTCAAGCTAGGTACACAGCGAACATCTGTCAAGACTTGGATTGAGCCGTCGTGATTCTTCAATTTGATTGTACCTACTCCTATTGTCTTACAAGCACTGTCATTGCCTATAAAAACAACTCCACCTTCTAGTTTTTCAAGACTAGAAAATCAATCCTTATTAGGACACATATGTTAAGTACATCCCGAATCCAAGATCCACTCATCCGTATGACATGTCATTGCCATGCCAACCAAGCTAAAGTCTGACTCCTCATCATGCTCCGCTACACATGCATCAGAAATAGCCTTGCCCTTTTGTAACTTAAGACAATTCTTTTTCCAGTGCCCTTTCTCACGACAAAAAGCACATTCATCTTTGGCGGGTCTCCCTTTGGACTTGCCCCTTCTACGAGGTTTGTTGCTGTGTGAACGACCTCTTACTATTAAGACTACTGCAGTTGTATCTCTGTGATCTCTTTTATCTTTCTTTCGAGTCTCAGATCTGTACAACGCACTACAAACTGCATCAAATGTGATCGTATCCTTCCCATGAAGCAATGTGGTGGTAAGATGATCATATTCATCGGGAAGAGAATTCTACAACAATAATGCCTTGTCTTCATCTTCAAACTTCTCATCCAAATTTAGCAAGTCTGCTAAAATTTTATTGAATGAGTTCACATGGTCATTCATCGACATTCCGGGTGCATACGTGAACCGAAAAAGTTTCTTTTTCATATAAAGCCTATTTTCATGACTTTTCGTTAGAAACTTTTCTTCCAGTGTATCCCACAACTTCTTCGCTGATGTCTCCCTCATGACAGAGTACTTCTGCTCTTTGGCCAAACATAGGCGGATTGTACCACACGTCTGTCTATTGATCTTGGCCCACTCCTTGCCATCCATCTTGTCAGGTTTTTCTTCAAGGGCTATATCCAACTCTTGCTGACATAAGACATCCAGGATCTCACACTATCACATACCAAAATTATTGGTACCATCAAATTTATCTACAAATTTTGCATTGGTCACGGTAGTCTTTGTTGATGACGATGCCTCTGCCATTTTTCTCCTCAATCCCAACATCGATATGTGAAAGACGCTCACGTGAATAGTGCAAAGGATGAACAATACCAGATACGTAAATAGTATCGTAAATGGCGGTCAGACTCCCAAGTACGAATCTAGCTTCGATACCAATTGTTGCGCGGAAGCGTGTAAAAGAGTAAAATTATTGTACTAAAAAATCACACTAAGTTCAATTCTCAGGAAAGAGAGGTGGATCACGAGGATCGCTTAAGTACCAAGTCTTTTCTAGCTAGAATATCCCTCTATCGTAATTTAATAGCACAATAAATCACTACAATCACACTCACAAAATATGCAAAATAAACAATAAAGAACACTAGAATTTTAACAAGGTTCAGCAAATTTTGCCTACGTCCTCGGGCACTACTAAATATATTTCACTCCAAAATACAAGTGAAAGTTTACAAATAAGGAGAGAGAACAATTTCCTTAAGTAGAGAATGACAAATGTGGGATGTAGAAAATGAGAAATAGTTAGGCCTATTTATAGTTTAAGCTCAAGGATCAACTTGCAAAGTCCCTATACAATTAGGGACCAAAATTGCAATTATCCCAAGCCAAATTTCAACCCTAAAATCTATGCCTTAAATGCTTAGATTTTCGGTGCCAAATTTCTGACACCATCCATCTTTGAAAAGTCAAAGATGGTTGCCAATACTTTGCTTTTGTTTTTTGTTTTCCACTTGCAAAGCTTTTCTTCTGTTTTGTTTCTTCCCCAAGCCACGAGGCTTGCTGTCCAAGAAAGGCTAGACCAGCTTGCTTACTGCCTTTAACACCAACAATATTTCTGTAATAATAAAAATGAAAATTTATCAGTTTAATAGTCTATATTTTTATATTTTTAGAAGATTAAATCAAAATTTTGTCATTTATAGGAGCCAAAATATAATTTTATCATTACTAATTTAAAATTTTATAAATTATAAAAGACTTAAATAGAAAAATCATTTTAAGGAGGCTCTAGCTCCCGACCGCCTCTGCAGTGGGTAACCTGTACCAATCCAAAATTCTCCATCCTCATAGTATAATCTTTTACATTGGCTTCCTCCTTTCTACATTGTGTCCGGGCCAGTGGATCCTTCTAATGTAAATGCCGAAAGCGTAATGAAGTTTTGGGGTTTGTATTAGAGATGGTGATGGAGTAGTTATTGGGTTGAGCTGGTTCATTAGTTCCTTTCATCTCTTCTACCGGACTCTTATTCTTTTTTTGTTATCAAGGGTGAAAGTCTGCACATACTTTTGTTTAGGCCTAATCATCTATTGAGGAAGAGCTATGTTGTAATGATAAAAGAAGTGTGAATTTGTTTGTCAAGTAGTAGTTGTATCAGGATCTTAACCAGAATCTTAAATAAAGGGATATGTATTTGTTATGTGCTCATGATACATATCATCGACTCCAACACCCTTAAAAGTGATTCATCAAAACAGCATTCTAAAATATTTACTTTAATTGTAATTATTTGGTAGGCTTTACAAACGAGGTTGAGATTTTGTTACATATTTTGTTTATTTTTTTAAATGAGATTGAAATTTTGTTACATATCTTATTTATTTTTAAAAATTCAATATAATTTAAAGGCACGTGACGGTATAAATTCTACTTGTACAATTTAAAATTTTCCATTGGCAATATTTTAAATAATTATCCTTAATTTAAAACAAATAAGTGTTGAGTGTAATAGTAAAATATATTGCATTTCCAAGAAAAGATGTAAGTTCAAACCTTGAAAATAATATTGTTAGAGCGGCGACCATGAACTCCAAATATGGACCATAAAATGGATATAAAAAATACGTAAAATATTTAGAAAAATAATAAAATATAAAACATCACGTTAGAGTACTATTACATATTACTATAGATTTAATTTTATGTGTTATAAATAATATAATATATAAAAATAACAAAATATATAACATTACAAACTTAGAAAAACGGGTTTAACCTGGGCTGACCTGGTCTTTAAATGTTCAAGCCCATTTTTCAAATCTAATCTTTTTACCTAAATCCTCCTAATTTTTTAAACAAGCGAATATTCGGAGGATTCTTCTGACCAAAATAGAAAATATATCAAAAAACTAAAAAGTATAATAAAAATAATAAATAAAAAATTTACATATAATTTGGAATTTCTAATTGTACTTAGAAGTATAACGTATAATTGTAGTTTGTCAGCAAAGTTGTTTCTTTTTTTTTTCTTCAAATTCAAAGAATTCTTCTCCCTTTATACATAGGTCATCAATTCAGCATTGGAAAAAGGGGCTCAAATCGTTTTATCGACATGAGTGTTTTATGTCGAAAAAATATTTTTGTTTTGAAAATATTTCTGTATTTAGTAACATAGTAGTAAAAAGAGTACCCTATTACATCTGAACTTCAAACGGGTTTGGCCTTAACCATGTTAATGGTCCCAGATTATTGGTTAATAGAGAATCAAAGTCGATGTACCAATGAATCACGAAATGCTATGGTTCTATAATATGATTTTAAAATTTTATTCAGAAGTAATTTGCAAGATCATGCACTCTTTTCTTTCCTAGTTATAATGAAAAAAAATTAATACACACTCACTTTCCAAAAAAGATTAATACACCAAGGACTACACTTAGATTTATTAGATTTGTTGCTAAAATATCGGTATTAACCCCGAAACTCTCAGCGGATGGCCAGTGACCCAAGGAAACGAAAGAATCGGTCACATTTTTCATATGATCTCCTATTTTATTTTAGATAGACTAAAAAAAAGAATTCGGTTTTTTTTTTTTTGGTATTATATCGCTTTGACTCCTTTTCCATTTATTCTATTCTATCATATTTATATTATTCTAATTATTCTAATTCTATGTATTTCTTTATTTGTTTTAATAAATTATTAAATTTATTATAAAATTATTCATTATTATGATTATGAATTTTCATTTACCTATGTCTAAACGGAGTTAAAAAAATATATTCTATTTATCTAGTTAGCTAGAAATGTATTTTTTTAATTGAAAATTCCCAATAATAATAATTCTTATTAGAATTAGGGAGCAGGTTTCATGTCAATGGCAAAATACCTCATTTGTTGCAACACTCCTTTAAACAATAAATAATAAATAAGGGGTTCTCTTGAACTAAGAAGGAGAAGGAAGAAAGCGAGTCGGTGTGATAATTTTTCATCATCAAATTAATCCTTCCCACGGATTATTGTCCTAACGAATATTAATTGTAGGGCTGAAATCTTGATAGAATTCGAAAAAGCGAGGAGTAAGTCCCAAGCCATAAAATAAGAAAAACAAATACAAAATTCTCATGTTTATAGGATTAAACAAAGAGATTCACAAATAAGAGTGCCAATGCTACAACCAGCCCATAAATTGTTAAAGCTTCCATAAAAGCCAAACTAAGCAATAAAGTACCTTGTATTTTTCCCTCCGCCTAGGGTTGTCTAGCGATACCTTCTACAGATTGGCCCGCAACAGTACCTTGACCAACTCCAGTCCAATAGAAGCAAGCTCGACAGCCGACCCTGCAGCAAAAACGGAAGTGGCAGAAATCAGTGGATTCATGATAAGTTCTTCGCACCAAAATAAAGAAATGGTTAATGATACAATCATCCAATGAATTTTAACTTAATTATATTATTCCATCGCTAAGATTCAACCTGCCGAAGTAACTAAGAACTCCGAATGGAAGTGAGAAGATTATTGAACTGTCAGAACTATTTTGACATCTTTTTTTTAGGTCCTATCAACTAGATTTTTTTTGAATCCGCATATATTTTGTTCTTCCCTTTCTTTTTTCCAACCCATTCTTTACTTTGAATTCTTCGTTTTTATCTTTATTTTATCTCTTTATTCGTTCAATTCAGAGTCAAAGACAAAATAGAGGAACTTCTATTCTTCTATTGGAATACCTATCTAAGTCCACAGTAGTAGGTTGGATTAGATATATTTTAAGTTCGTATATAACTAGTCAATATCTCATATCCCATATACATGTGTTTCTTACATAACGTAAACCAACTATTCATGTCTTAGATTCAATTGGATTCTAGAATTATTCCTCAAAGGATAGACAAGAGTCGTCTTATAGCCATTAGATTCCATATACCTAATTTTACCCCTTTTTTTCCTAATAATTTTTATATCGCTTTTTATTGTAAATTGTCTCTTCCTTTTATTTTTTATTTAGCATTATCTCACATGGATACAATCTAAATGGACGAATTCATTAGACCAAATCATTGCATACAAATAAAACATCAATATCAGATTTGATTGAGCTAAATTCATGCAATTTATTTTATTATTTATGAAAAAATTCTTTAGGTCAATCATTGAATTGAATGTAGAAATTGACTAAAATGGGAATCATTCTATATAAAGAACAACTTTTTAAAATCATAGACCCTAAATTGATAAGAATTCCTATTCTAATTAGGACTCATAATATTGAAATTGAATAAACAAAAACAATATCAAGATAAAGATAATATTGATTGAAGGTAAATATGATATAAATATAAGTAATAAAAAATGGACCAACCTCGAATTTTAGGAAAAGATCTTTTCAATTAGATCTCTTTCCTTTTTTTATTACAATTCTCTAATATCATAATCTTTTTGTTATTACTCTAGATCGTCGTATTTGTATATTTAAGGTCCCTAAGTAAGTAGATTATCCTGAGTTGTGCATACATTGGATTGGACCAAGCTAAACTAAAAAAGGGCTAGGCTATTTCAAAAACAAAAACTAATCAATGATGGCCCTCTATGGATTCGCCTATATAAGCCGCAGCTAAAGTTGCAAAAATAAGAGCTTGAATCCCACTTGTAAATAATCTAAGGAACATGACAGGTATAGGGACTACTGAAGGTACTAAAGAAACAAGAACAACAACTACTAATTCAACAGCTAATATCTTCCCAAAAAGTCGAAAAACTAAGTGATAAGGGTTTTGTGAAATCCTCTAAAATGTTAATAGGTAAAAGAATTGGAGTGGGTTGAATGTATTTACTAAAATACCCCAATTCTTTTTTTGAAAGACCTGCATAGAAATATGCTACTGACGTGAGTAAAGCTAAAGCAACAGTAGTATTTATATCATTTTTGGGTGCGGCTAACTCTTCATGATGTAATTGTATGATTTTCCAAGTTAACAGAGCGTCCGACCAGTTAGAAACAAAAATAAATAGAAACATAGTTCCAATAAAGGGAACCCATGGACCATATTCTTCTCCAATCTAAGTTTTGCTTACTTCTTGAGTGAATTAAAGAACATATTCGAAGAAATTTTGACCGACAGTTTGAATTGTTTGTGGATTCCGAACTGCGATAACGACGGAACCTAATAAGATAGCAATTATAACCCAAGAAGTAATAAGTACTTGGGAATGGACTTGGAAACCTACTATTTACCAATAGAAATGTTGGCTTACTTCCACACCAGAGATATCGTATAACCCGTTTAGTGCGTTTGATATACCATTCATATTGCCCTCTGACAGAAATAGAAGTTTACTTAAAAAAAAGGAATTATTTTTATTCAATCTTCTCTTGCCTACTCAAATTCTATATTTTTGACACCGACGAAACTAATCACACAATATTCACAATTTTTTTTATCTCTTTTGTGCGATTCAGGATATAGTAACTGATTCCATAGATCTATGTAGTTCCAAAAAATAATTTATTTATCTTATTATTAATAAAGGATTTCGTATATAACTAGAATGACCCTCACAAATTGCGACTACTAATTTGTTAAGAATTAATCGAATTAAAGCTATAGAGTCATCATTTGCTGGAATCGAAATATCTGCGAGATTAGATTGCTATTTGTATCGATTAAACAAATTGCTAGAATTCCCAAATTGATACATTCTCGCAGAGCCGTATATTCTTCTTGCTGATCAATGATGATTACAATATCAGACAATCTCGTCATATATTTAATCCCGCCTAGATATGTTTGTAAGCGAGTTAATTGTCTTTTTAACATAGCTGTATCTCTTTTCGGAAGATAGTTGAGTCCCCCGGTCTTTTGTTCTGTTCTCAAGTCCCTGAACTTATGAAGCCTCGTTTTTGTAGTGGGCTAAGTTGTTAACATACCACCGAGCCATTAGAAAAAGACAATTGAAGAAGAATTGTCCATAAATTTGCAGTCAATAGTTAATGGTTCCAATTTATTTGTCCTGAATTTTGACTTTTGGAACTGAGAATCCACATTTTCTTTTTCAATAGAAAAGAAAGGGAAAGTTTTTAGATATTGTGTGTCTTGAGATACTATAACCAATTGAAGTTATGGATCCGATCTAAAAATGAAAAAGAAAAGGGAGATACTCTCCTTTTTTTGTTTGTAGCCTTTTGGTGACATGGCTGAGCTGTAAGGCGGGGGACTGCAAATCCCTTATTCCCCAGTTCAAATCCGGGTGTCGCTTGATCAACAAAAAACTCGAAATCCTAACGTTTCCTAACATCTAGGATTCAAGGAAAAACTAAAGTAGTGGAAGGGAATCGATAAATCTTGATATGGGAGCCCCCCTTACTAATGGAGTGGCTACTAGAGGAGTCTTGAATTAGATTGGATAACGGGAGTGTCTAATTAACTAATGAATGGTTGTAGAAGGGTTGGAAGATACTTTGTATACAGACGGATGAAAGTCTCTGAGTGTTTAGACATCCAATTAATATTAGATTGGATAGATAATTGACTTTTACTCTATGAGAGACACCAAAAAAAAGAATAAGTCTTATTATTGATACATGTGAGTAACATTCTTTTGATACTTCCAAAAGTGTTACTGCGCATTTTGTTTGTGCTTAATGGTTCTCGATTTTACTCGAAATCATATATATGTCTAATTACAATCTTAATCCCCATCAAAGTAGCAACAAAATCAACATTTAGTATCTTAATAAAGTCTAGGATCTCTGAGATAAGTTTTAAAGAGATTTGATCCTGTCTCCTTAAAATAGGGGATTCGATTGTTTGATCTAATCCAATATTCAAGATACATTTTTTCTTCTAGATCGATTTCCAATATAAAATAACACACGTCCAAAATAACAATAAAGATCATGAGCTAAATGTTTTGTTTTAAAAACTTACCAACTCTAAATAAAACAAGTTATGTAATTTACACAGCACAGAATGCAGTTGTAACTTCCATCCTCATCATTCCTTCAACAATTTTCTCTTAAATTTAACATCTTTGAACAAAACACTAACAAAGGGGAATCCCACATTGTGCGGTTTCATCAACGTTGGTTTCTCCTTGTTTTGGTTTAAAATTAGGTCATTTCAAGGGTTTTCCATTATATGAATGAGGTTTAACATAAAAAAAAAGTACACATTCCAATAAATAATCAGAAAATTAGCGTAATTTTAATAACTAGAATAAAATTTATCAATATTATAAAGAAGTGATAAATAGCGATTCCGAATTTGCTATTAGCTGATTTGGTCAAGATTTAATACTTCAATTTAACCATTTCCAATTTCCTGGAAGGGAAGGGACCCCTTTTCCCATACACATTCAGCATTGCTCACACTTTTTAGTGCATGTTCTTTAATGAAGTTTACTTATATTACAACATCTAGACTTAATTATAAACAAATTATTTATATTTATCTACTTAAATAGATTATCCTTTACAATTAAAGACAAAAACATTCCACTAACCTTTCCTGTCGGAGCAGCTGCCAGGAAGGTACCAATTGACATAGGAGGAAAATTAGAAGTTTAACCACCGAAAGCGATTAATTCAAAAATTAAAGACTAGTATGGTCCGTCAACAAGGAAACAATATAAAGTCAAAAAGGGCAGACAAACAAAGTAGAGATTTATGCCTAAATGGCACCATATCAAAGCCAACTTGATATCAAGAAAAGAAATCATAAATAATATAATTGTTTTTTGAAAGTAAAAACAAAATTGTGATGAAAAAATAAATTTACTTTTTTTTTTCTAATTCATTATAAATAAAAGGTGAATTTAATCTCTTTTACTATAGATTATTAGTAAAAATAAAAGTTAAATTTAAAAGTTTTTCATTATTATAAATATATTATCATTGTTTATATTTAATCACATTTCTATTTTTTTAATAAAATGTTTAAAATTATCCATAATTCCTTCTCAATATTTTAATAGGAGGATAAATACATTCTATCGTACTCGAACCCACATCCTCCTATACCAACAATAATGCCGATACTAACTGAGCTAACACTCAATTAGACTATTGAGTAGAGAAGTTCATTAACCCAACTAGATTATTACTTAAAGTTCTTAGGCACATCATATGTGAATAAATTTGAAATAGAAAGAAAAAGAACTTTCAAGGAAAAGTGAAAAGCAAAGGGAATGATTATTATTTGATATATAGTAGAATCTTTTAATTCTATAAATGAGATCTTTTATAATTTTTATTTACTTTTTGGATTTATCTATTTTTTTGAATTTTTAGAATTTAATTTAAATTGATAGAATAGGTAAACAATAGAATTAATTTTGTCATATTTTTAAAATTATCAAATTTATAGAATAGGTAAATATTAAGAGCTAAAACATCAATATTACATTAAAATTTAACTTATGAGTAACCTCTTGAAACCGTTTTTGAACAAAATTGGCTTATGATATTATAGAAAACATAAAATTTTAATTTTTAAACCGTTGGGTTTTACTAAGAAAATAGAAATCGCAACCAATCATTTTGATAAGGTGCGATCGATCACCTAATAAATTAACTTTTTAAAATGAAAATTTTTTGAAATTCTCTTAAAAGGATAATTTTTTGAAACTACGTTTAGGGTTTGGGATATGTACAAGAAAAATTATAACACCTTCGTAATGCCCAAAAATTGATAACTTGTTCATTACGTGTTGTATCATATCTTAGAAATATGAGTTCAAACTTGCAGTACTTAATTGTCATCCTTTAAAATTAAAATGAATACAAATTTATTTAATGAGCGAATTTAAAATTGAAATTTGAAAAATTGTCAAATTTTGCATTTTGTTTATTTAAAAGACATTTTTTTATTCATCCGAGTTTGAAAACAGCATTCCATCATTAAACACAATCAACAATATCATATTCCAAAATTTTGGTATCGACCTCATCAATTTTTAATATTGAAATGTCAGCAAAATATATTTAACGAATATACATAATATCACAATTAAATGTCAATCTCAATCACGAAATTCAACTATATTTCAAAAAAAATATCTTCACATGGATTTTATTTTATGGTATATGTCATGACAGTTATTATATAACAAGAAATTGGCAATCTAGCAATGGCATGGCGATATAATTAGAACAAAAAATTTGGGATATTCAAGTTTGAAGAGACATGGAATCACACTATAATATTAAGGCATTACAATATCTTCAAAAACATCAGTCACATATCTCAACAACATGAAGAGAAAAAAATAAAGCTGCATAAGGGAACTATACCGAAGTGCCAAGAATTGTAATGTTGTGAGTGCTTACATATATGGACGCATAGAAATTAAATTTGAGAACAAAGACTCCTGGGGGAAACCAAAACTTCGAATATAGATCTGGGTGAAACCAGAATTTTGAAATGACTAACTGGACGAAACTAAAATTTGGAAAGTAGACTGAGCAAAACCAGAATTTGATTTTTTAGGTGATTATTTGATGCTAATGGTGAATTTTATACTCTTAATCCTTTAAATTCATGTTTTAATGCATAATAGAGCATTTGGGTGCAAAATGAGTGAAAACCGAAAAATCGGAGCAAGTTATAGGAGCCACATGGGTTGACCTATTCCACACGACCTAGACACATGACCGTGTGAGCCACACAGCCATGTAGTAGGCCATGTTGATTTCGTGAATTTGCACCCTAAACTGTGGGAAATCGCATTTTTTAGATTTTTCAGGAATTCTAAGACGTATATATGATAAAAGTAAAAAGATAGGAATGAGTCGTCATAGAATACTCAAGAAAACATCTCGAAAAACACCATTGAAACTAATTCTAAAGTAGATTTCCGTCAAGATTGAAGATTCTCATTTGATTTCTTTGGAGATTGTCATGAGTTTCTTTATTTCTTTTCAATTATACTGTGTTTTGGATTTTTTTATTTTCTTTTCAAGCATGAACTAATTTTCTAAATACCTAGGGGAGATGAACCCTATGATAAATTCTGTCTTTTGATTTTTATTTTTCGCAATAAATATTTAGATCTTGTTTTCAATTAAGTGTGCCTAATTCTTGCTTTAATATTTCTAAATTATTGATTTATATTTGATGTACTTAAATCAGAGGAGGAAAAGACCCTGTTTGAGAGTAGATCTTGTGTAATTGAGTGGAGTTACATGCAATTCTAGACATAGAATGACATAAATATACTGGATTAGATTCAAATCTAATGGGCGAATCCATAGCACGAGTTAATGCGATAATAGGGGTCTTAATTAGAAAGAAAATTCAACTAATCAACCTAGAGTCAGTTACTCTTACTCTCGAAAGTGATATTAACATAATTTAGAGATTTTTACAGATCAATATACTAAGTAAAGAAATAGCGTAATTTAGATTGATAGTTACAAATGAAATTTAGGCGAATTCTTTCCTGAGTATTGTTTCACTTCTTGGTTATTACTCTTTTTTTTATTTGTTCTTTGATCGTGTTCGTTAGTTAATTAATTTAGTTAATTTTAGTTTTAATCATTCACTCGAATTTATCGGTTAAATAATAGAAAGACAATAATAACTAGTACTTTTAGTCTTCGTTGGAATGATATATTTGCTCATTGTAACTATATTATTAATTGATAAGTCCACTTGCCTTAGCCAAATTTTTAATTAATTTCGTGAGACATTAATACTTTCTTGTTATACTACTCTTACATTGTTCTATAAAAATTACTACAAAAATACTTTATAGAAATTTATTTTCTTGCTATACTCTACTCAGTACTTAATGAACTATTTTCTTCAGTATAAAACACAAACAATCACCAGACTTCATTGTATTCTCAAAGTTTATTTTTTCTTAAAACTCATTTGCACACTAAGTATAGGTGCGGTGGATAGGACTTTAAAAGTAATGACTTGATACATGTCTTGAAGCCTTATCTTATTGCTTTGATTTTCTATTCGAGTTGTTGTTCATGCTTCGTTCATATGTTTGAGATTTTCCTCACCAAAATTCGGCATTACCATTTAATTCTTCTTTTAAGTCATCCCATAACTATTTGTTCCATTAAATTTTGGTCATATCTACTTTCATTTTTCAAGGGTTTGATTAAGACTTCATTAATTTGTTAACCATTACAGAATTTGGGCCGAAGCCCATAGATTGTCATGAATATTGGTTTAATAAGCTCTCCTTTTGAAAACATCACAACCACTTATGCTCCTCAATGAATCACTACTTTCCCACTACACAAACAAATTGTCACTCACACATCAAACAAATCACATTCAAGAGACTACAAGGCCTTGTTAACAAAAGCAAACAAGACCTCATACAAGAGATGAAAGGGGACCAATTAACCAGCTGAAACGAATAAGAATTCAACGAAGATCACTCAAAGAAATTGGAGTCCTTCAATATGGTTTCGGTATTAAGGATAGCTGGAACAAGAATAAAAGCAAAGAGGATAAAGGAAACGATTTGTACGAGGACGAACATCTTTGTTTTAGGCACAAACCTGCAGAAAACATAACGGGCTATCCGGTATGAAACCAGCAGTGCTAGCGATGTTGACAAGCAGTAATTTAGAATGCAGAGAGCACGATAGGTCAAGGGTATAGTAGTTTGAAGAGAAACCACATACTGAAGTTTCCACGACCATGTGGACACAGCAACTAAAAGCATGTAACAGGTCCCAAACAAGGAAAGGGTTATGAGAAGAAACAAGCTGATTGAACGACTTGGTAGGAGATATGCTGTTAACCCGATTGCTGCCCAAAAGGTTAATGTGTTGTATAACCAAAACATGGATGATACGTCTATTAAATCTGACCAATTAATCTGATCATCGGCCAGTGGTGGCAGAGGACCTGGTAGGGGTGCAGTGCTGTCGGTTGATTCTAAAGATGCGTAATACTTGATATGGTATTTCATGGATGAACTGTTATCAGCTTTCTTTGGAGGGCTTAAAGAGGCAGCGTAAGTGACTGTTATAATTAGCACTGTCACTACTAGAAATGTATTACGCATCTCAAGCGGGATACCCTTTCTTCCTCGACCTGCCATTGTTGCAAATTTTTGAAAACATGACATCTTCGGCCTTAATGATTTGATGTGGATTGAAGAGATGGACTTATTGGGAAGCTTGGAACCACACAAACCTCCTGCTTTTGTTATCATATCTTTAACCGAGCCCTTATAATTATTCACTTGCCTTTCATCCAATGGACAGTCTGGTTGGATATCTAAAGCAGTGGATCCCTTCAAATTTTTGGCATTGATATGGTCTCGACGCAAGTGCCCCAGCAATACTTGCACCACCTGTTAATTAGAAAATTCATGTAAATAACCCTTTTATCATATACGTATATACATCAATAATTGAGTTAACTAGCAAATTAGCATACCTGAGGTGAGTTTTTGATAGCTGAAATGTGTAGGACATTGTTGCCATCAATGTCTGCCCAACTAAGCAGTTCTTTCTCCCAACGTTGGGCAGCTTCATGGCGGCTCCTTATAAGCCACCCCACCAAGACTTGAAATGCTTCAAACTTGTCCTTTTTTACTGCAAGATGGAAAACCGTCTCGTCTCGAACAGTCACATCTTCAACAGCCTCAGGGCAAACCTCAAGGAACTTGATCAAAAGATCAACATCTCCAGTTTGAGCCACATGATGCAGAGGGGTCAAGCCTTCCCTTCCTTTAACACGAACAAGGCCTTCATCAAACTTGAGGAGTCGAAGCACAGCTTGAGTTATGTTATTTTGCAGAGCCAAGTGCATGGGGCTAAACCCAGCTAGATTTAACTTTCTTGCAAACGATGGCTTTAAGTTGATCATCTCCATCATAAAATCAACATGCCCAGAACTGACTGCTACATGCAATGGAGTGTCAAGAAAAGGAACATGATCAATACGCTCCAAAACATATGGATCTTTCTGAATTAGCAAATACAAGACATTAATGTTTCCTGTTTGTGCAGCCTCTATCATTCTCCAATCCATAGCTATGGAGAAGTGGAGGTAATAAATTACGCAGCAAATTTTCAGGCTACTGAGAAATGATGAAATTTGCAGGAAAACACAGAGAATAGAGACACATAAGACAATATAAAGGGAATAGAAGCTATATTTAGCAAAACACACAGCAATCCAACCACAATTTTATACATGACTTTAAACGCGCTAGTCTGAAGAGAAACTTCTTAAAAAGTCGAAGGTAACTTTCACACTCCAATTACGACTTGTTTAAAAGAATAGAAAATATAGAACCCATTTTGGTTGAATGGAAATCTTACTTCCGAAAAAAAAAAATCTAACCAAAAGGTTAGAGGTACATAAAATCGAAATGAAACCCAACTCCTAGAACAGGAGGACAACAAACAGCTATCATCCTGGATTAAATATAAATGTTAATTTCATTCTAGATACACAATGCTTAATATAATATACTTCAACACACTCGAATCCACATCCTTCTGACAACAATGTCAATTGAACTAATACGCAATAAATAACACCACTATATTTAATTTTTTTAAAAAATAATAACATATATTTTAAAAAATTCAATTTATATGAGCCGGCCACCTTGCTAAGATGAGATTTTTTTGTTGTTTTCGGTCATTTGCTTGTTAAATTAACAATTTTATATGAATCTATGTCAAAGCTGAACATTTGGCATACATTCATATTATAGATGAGATAGGTGATTCACATCAAAATCAAAATGTCGAGAGTCAATAAGAAATTTGAAAAATACGAAAAGAGCTTCCAATGATATCTTTGACGTTAAAGTAGGAAGAAGAAACTTGATCTCTTTTTGTGAAGAAAAGGAAGAGATCTTATATTGGTGGTGGATTTAATAATGAGCCGGCCGTGGACCTCGATGAATGGTTGCTTTATTTATATAGGATTTGGTGGTATGTAACAGGATATGGCTAGACCTCACTAAGATATGATCAACCATGCTGTAGATAGTTGGTGGCAAGATTTCTATGATGTGTATTGGTAGGATGAAGCTAGAAAATTTTGTAGGGATCAAAATTAAATTGTATTTTTACGATAATAAAAATATAATTTCATCATTTTAATAGTCTACGTTTTATAATTTTTAAAAGATTAAATCAAATTTTTATCATTTTTAGGGGGCAAAGTGCAATTTTACCTTTACTAATTTAAAATTTTAAAGAGCTTAAATGAAAAATTTTCTATTTTAGGGGAGACGGGCCCTGCCAGCCCCCTTAACTAGGCCCTTGTGTACTAGGAAGCAACAAATGTAATTGGAGGGTTCCGATTGGATTTGATGGTGATTCCATAAGCAAACAAGACCCTAGTAAGGGGCGAACGTTTGATTGAATCGAGTAAAAAATTGAGTTAGTCGAGTTTACAAGCCTTGTTTTTATCATCTTATCTCGACTTGAATTTTTTTGCATTCGAGTTCATTGAAATAAAATTTCATTTAAGTCGAATCGAATCAAGTGAAATTGTTTGAGTTAAATTTAAAAAATTAAACATGTCAAGATAAAATCTTGTTACAATATAACTAATTCTATGTAAGAGCACATAAATTTGAAACAATATATATATATATATATATATATATATATGAAAACTATAAGAGAAAAATATAATATATTTAATACGATAAACTTGAATTGGTAAATTTACTTGTTTAGATCCTCAAAATTAATGTATTGAAAATTTTAAACATTTTTATATATTCTTTATTTTTTTAATTTTAAAAATTATGAATTTTTGGAATTTTGAAAAATAATTTGAATATTTGAAATTTTTTGAATTGTTTTGTAAATTTTTGTTGAGAGAGATCGATTTGATCATTTTTAAAATCGATAGGGTCAAAGGAATATTTACACTAATCAATTACACGAATTGTAAAATTCAACTCGACTTCAATTCAAAAATTGAACTACTTGTTTAAGTTGACTTGAAAAATTGAATAACTCGATTATTTCAATTGATTAACTCAAATTTTGAAAAAATATTTTTAAATTAAATCGAGTTTTGATAAACCGCATCTATCTAGATGAAATGCCTTGAAATTAGTTCATCATCAATTAGAAATTAGTTATTTGACTCCTACTTTATTTAATAACAGAAGTCCAATAAATTTTAACTTAATTAGATCACTTTAAATTTGGGCTAACCTTTTAAGATAGTAAATAATAACATGTAGTTGACATTATTATATATGTTATGTCCATATTTTTCCAACACAATTTTATACATGACATTTGGTTTTGTGCAGTTTTACGCATGAATTTTTTATTTGATTCACTAAATCAAAGTATCCACTGGAGCGAGCTCAATACTAGCCTTTCGCGTTCCGTAGGCCCATTAAATAAGTAGACGTTTGCCACGAGTTTTAAAGTTACTCCATACTTGGACACAGTTATATATATTACTTTATTTTGTGTGATGCACAAATTTAATTGTGTGGATCAATTAAAATGTATTCTCAATGTTTCTAGTTGTTCGTGCATTATGCTACTTAATCTTTGATTTTGTCAGGTCGGTAAACAGTACGAATAAAAAATTCTTCGTCCTCGTACTAATCGTTTACATTGGCATGGTTTCTAGCCCAATCTAAATACCGAAACTGTAATGAAGTTTTGGGTTTTGTATTAGTGATAGTGATGGGGTAGTTCCCTTCATCTCTTGTACCGGAGTCTTTTTCTTTTTCTTTTTTTTGGTATCAAGGGCGAAGGTCAGGTCACAAACTTTTGTTTAAGCCTAATCGTCTATTGAAAGGGTGAATTTGTTTGTGAAGTCGTGGTTGAATAAGGATCATAACCAGCTGTGCTTTTATTGTATTTTGTTCTTTTTGTAATACATCTTGAAGACAATTCGAAGTCACATATCTTATTTATTTAAAATCAATAAGACTCATGCCAAAATTCCATTTTCACTTGTAGGTTAAAATTTTCATGTTCAGTGTCTTAAATAATTATTTTAATATAAAATTAATAACGGTTAAATACAATGATAAAACACAGTGCATTTTTAAAAAAAGATATAAGTTTAAATATTGAAGATAATATTGTTGAATAGACAACTATAAAATTTAAATATAAATTGTAAAACAGACATAAAAAAGATATAAAAAATTACCTTTATTTATTTAATTAAATAAATTACCCTTTACAGTTTAATTTATACAATTTCACTAGCCTTTCCCGTAGGAGCAGCCGGGAGGAAGCGACGAAATGACAATAGAAGGAGAAAAATTGGAAGGGTTTAACAAGGAAACAATATAAAGTCAAAAAGGGCAGACAAAAAAATTGCCTTTTCCATTGATTTTAGTTCTTGTCTTATACTAATAAAATTATGCCATTGATATGTTCATAAACAAAAGTTTCAAGGAAATGGCACCCCCTGGTCTGAACCACAAAGCCAACTTGATATCAAGAAAAGAAAAGAAACCATAAATTCTTATTTATTGAAAAGGCTAATATTTAAAGTATAAACACAATTGTGATGAAAAAAATAAATTTACCATAATTCCTCTTCAACCACAATCTTTAAATAAAAGGATAAATGTGTACCAACTATTAATCGTGCATCTATTTTGTTGATTAGAGAAGTTCATTGAACCAATCAGGCTATTAGGTAAAGTTGTTAGAGATGTCTGAAAGAATTGGGTAAATAGAGAGAAATATCCAGCCAAACAGAGAAATATAAAATGGAAAACTTCTTTTTGTTTGTTTATTCCAAAATCTTAACTCCCTGAATACACATGTTCAGTATTTATAGGCATGAGTAACCGCTCCATATTGAGCAACAACCTTCACCGGATACATAACTAACTAACAACCTATAATACTCTAATATTCATCCATCTTCCCCACAGGCAAAACCCGTAGACAATTCCGAAACCGAGCAAAAATCGATAGTGAAAGTGGCTTAGTGAGAACATCAGCAACTTGATCACACGCCGGAACCTCACCAACGGCAACAGTACCATCAGCAACCTTTTCACGAACAAAAAACAAATCTAATTCAACATGCTTAAACTTTGAATGAAGAACAGGATTAGCAAAGAATCGCAACCGCATTCGTAACTATCACACCAAATATTTGGAATACTAGAAGACCGAACATGTAACTCTTGAAGTAACGACAAAAGCCATGTAACCTCACTAGTAACCGCAACAAGACTCCGATATTCTGCCTCAGCAGTAGACCGAGCAACAACCTGTTGTTTCTTCGTACACCACGACACAGGATTACATCCGAAATAAACACAGTACCCGGTAGTAGACCTTCGGTCATCAAAATCTAACCCCCAGTTTGCATCAGCATACCCAACTAAGGACAGATTAGGTGACGGACGAAACACAATCCCAAATTCAATCGTTCCACCTAGATACCTCAAAATACGCTTTAGAGCCGTCATATAGACAGAAGTGGGACAATGCATAAACTGACATATTCGATTCACAGCATATTCAACATCTGGTCGCATAAGAGTGACATACTGTAGTACCCCAGCAAAGCTCCTGTATTCAGTTGGATCCTCTAAACACTCACCACCATCTTTAGTTAAGAAAGAAGAACTAACCATCGGTGTATTAACACTCTTCGCATTTTCCATCGAACACCGAATAAGAATATCACGTATATACTTCTTCTGACATAGATAAAGACAACCTGATGAAGAACGAGTAACTTCTATCCCAAGAAAATAATGAAGATCGCCCATGTCCTTAAGTGAGAACTCACTATTCAACAATTTAACAAACCATTCTATAACAGATGGCACATCACCTGTCACAATAATATCATCAACATACACAAGAACATACAACGTTGAACCGGAAACGACCCGAACAAACAAGGAAGCATCAGACTTCGATACTACAAAGCCCACAGATACTAGAAATCCTTTTAGCTTCTCAAACCAGGCACGAGGGGCCTGACGAAGACCATACAACGCTTTCTTCAGACGACATACCAGAGGTCTGCCATCGGAACCATACTGTACATAGCCAGGAGGTTGATGCATGAAGACTTCAGTATCAAGATCTCCATTTAGAAACGCATTATTCACATCCACCTGTCGAAGGGACCACCCCCTAGACATAGCAATAGACAAAATAACTCTGATAGTAGCCGGTTTTACCACCGGACTAAACGTTTCCTTAAAATCACAACCTGAAACCTGAGAGCAGCCTTTCGCAACCAAGCGAGCCTTATGGCGAGTAATAGTACCATCAGAATTCCTCTTAATCCTGAACAACCATTTGCATCCTATAATCTTACGATTAGACGGAGATGAAACTAGCTCCCATGTGGAATTGCGCATAAGAGCATCATACTCATCTTGCGCAGCAGCACGCCACTCAGCAGTAGCAAGAGCTTCTTCAATTGTAGAAGGTTCTTTAACCTCAACATGTAAAACCTTAGGCTTGTAAACTCCCGCTTTAGCTTGAGTGACCATTGGGTGAGTATTACCCACAGGTGGTCTACTAACTTGACTGTCAGATGACGACGAAACGCCTTCAGACAGTCTTGAGATAGACTGAGGATGATCAGTAAAATCACCTAGTGAAGCCGACTCATGCAAAATTGAAATAGCATCCGACCCAGACCCAACATCATCCGAAGGAGCATGAGATTGCACCAAATCTGTATTTGAAGTAGAAACATTAGGCTGAGACTGGAACCCTTGAAGAGATGGTGGCACAACACAAGGCACAGGAGAGGACGAAGAAGAAACAGTGGGCCACACAACGGGAACAACATTCGAACTAGTCTGACTGGTCTTTGTCATAGACTTATCAGGGCTAGACTCAGCAAACAAAAATCTCTGCTCATCAAACACGACATGTCTCAAAATAATAACCTTACCATCCGGTAAAAGACACTGATACCCCTTATGACGAGGACTGTAACCCAACAATGTAGACGGATGAGACCGAAAATCCAATTTATGATCAACAAACGGACGTAAATAAGGATAGCAGCAGCAGCCAAAAACTCGAAGATGATCATAGGTCGGATCATTACCATAAAGTGCCTTAAACGGAGAATTGCCCTGAAGCACAACAGTAGGAAGTCGATTGATCAGATGAACCGCGCAACAGAACGCATACCCCCAGTACTGCATAGGCAAACTCGCATGAGCCAATAACGTAATACCCATTTCAACAATGTGACGATGTTTACGCTCAGCCACTCCATTTTTTTCAGAAGTGTACGGACACGTCAATCGATGAATAATTCCCTGGGATTCCAAAACAGATGTAAAACCACGGTATTCTCCTCCTCAATCACTCTGAAACTGCTTAATAGACTTGCCAAACTGTGTCTCAATTAACTTTTGAAACTGAGTGAAACACTCTATTGCTTGAGCTTTTTGACGTATAAGATAAACCCAGGTAAACCTAGTGCACATGTCAATAAACGAAACATAATATCTCTTTTCATCACATGCAACAGATGCGGGACCCCAAAGATCAGATACAACTAACTCAAAAGGTTGATAACTAGTAGTAGAAGGTTAAAAAGGCAACTCAAATTGACCTCCTGTAACACCTGAACTTGACGATTCTCACAATCAACCAACGCATCAACCACACGCTTTAACGGCAGTACACCAGTCGACAATCGAACAGACGAGATGACCGCCTCATATTCCGACGGCAATCCCGCAAGCACCACTTCAACCTTCTCTTCATCAGAAATACGCGAACCGGACGCATCTAACATAGCACAGAGATCTTTAATCTTAGCAACATAAGTTTTAATAGAGAGGTTACATTTCTTCAAGGAATGAAGCTCATGCCGAAGTCTCGATTGCTTGGCGCCAGTATCGGTCGCAAACAGATTAACGGCCATACTCCATACATCACAAGCCGTGCAAGCATCATCAAAGGAAGATTGATGAGAAGAGCTTACTGTAGATAAAAGCCAGGACGTCAGAAGTCGATCTTGCTGCATAAACACCTGAGCCGCCGGATTTGGAGCACGCGAGCCATCGGGTAGAAGATTGAAACGTGATGGTAGAGCAATGGTGCCATCTAAGAAGCCTGTAAGTCCATAACCATCAACTATCAGTTTTACCTGTTTGCGCCATTGAAGATAAGTACCTTCATCAAGTTTAACGACTTCATGCCGAGGAAAGACATTCGTGACACGATCGGCATCAAACACACCGGAGCTAGGTTCACCAAACTCAGAATCAACGGAAGCCATACTAAGCAAAATCCAGAATCAACCTGCGAATGATACCATGAAAGAATTGGGTAAATAGAGAGAAATATCCAGCCAAACAGAGAAATATAAAATGGAAAACTTCTTTTTGTTTGTTTATTCCAAAATCTTAACTCTCTGAATACACATGTTCAGTATTTATAGGCATGAGTAACCGCTCCATAATGTCATACGTGAATAGATTTAAAAAAGAAAGAAAAATAACTTTCATCATTATAAAGGAAAAGTGAAAAGCAAAAGGAATTATTATTTGATTTATAGGAGAAATTTTAACTCTATAAATGATAATTTTTATAATTTTATTTACTTTTTATAATTTTTATATTTAACAAAATTATTTTTAAAAATTTTACAATCTAAATTAAATTGATAAAATATATAAATAATAAGGTTAAATTTTTTTAATTATGATAAAATTGATAAAATATATAAATATTATTAAAATTAAATCATCAACATTATTCTATACTAACGATTTAACTTATAACCTGTTAGAAACAATTTTGAACAAAATTGGTTTGATGATGGCTCCAAATAAATTTCAAGTCTAACGAACTTGTATCAACATCACGAAATTCAACTATATTTCAAATATATATATATATAAAATATATATATTTAGGACTTTTATGGTGCATGTCATGACAGTTATTATATAACAAGAAATTAGCAATGTAAAAAAGGCATGGAGATATAATTAGAACAAAAAATTTACAAAATAGGGACACTTGGGCTATGAAGATACTTAAAGTTTGAAGAGACATGGAATATTAAGGCATTAGAATATCTTCAAAAACATCAGTCACATATCTCAACAACATCAAGGGAAAGAAAGAAAGAGTTGCAAAAGGTAACTATACCAAAGAGCCAAGAATTGTGAGGTTGTGAGTGCTTACAGATATGGAAGCATAGACATTAAATTTGAGAACTTGAACACTGCCACACAGATCAAATACTTGATGGTTTAGTTTTAAGGAAGAAGGTAGTGAAGATGTTGATGGGAAAATGGAGGTTCTAATCCCGCTCCTTGTTGGAGACAATTGTCTCTAAGCTTTTTCCTTGTTTAAAGGTTCTCACCCCAAAACCCTTGCATTCTTTTTTTAAAACTCAAAAAGGAACACCTTTTAACTTCCTTTCTCCCCACCGCACCCATGTAACTGCATATAATATTATATGTACGTAATATGTATATATTATATGTATGTAATATGTATTATATATTATATAACCCCACATATATGTGTATATATATACACACATATAGCATTTTGTCTCTCATTGCACATCGGGGTTCGACAAGTGTTGCGGCTGAAGTAGTGAGAACATACATTGTTGTCTTGATAGTTTTAAAAAGATTGTTTTTAAAGATATTTTCGATATTTCTAATTTAAAAAGAAATTTAATTTTAATTACTTGTTAATTTAAAGACAGCTTTACTATGACTTTTAATAATAATATTGTAATTTTTAGAAATTGTTCACTTATCTATAAAGGATTGATACAAAACAATCTCTATTTTATCGGACCAAAGATGTACACAATGATAGAAACCGAAATTGCAAATAAGGAACTTAAAACTTTGTACTTTTGACATTTGAGATTTGACCGTATTAAGTAAGAAAAAACCACCTTGTGGAAGATGACAATTTAAATACACTTAGGGAAGTTTATCTCCAACAATGTGAATCTTACTTGAAAAGTAAGATTAAGAGAGTAATTCAACCTTCAGAATTTGTGCACACTAATGCATGTGGCCCCAAAAATTTATTGCATGAAGTGATTATGATTATTATATTAATTCAAAATATATACAATTGATTTACCATGCATTGTATTTTTTTTATGATTCGTTTTACTTTTAGATTAGGAAGGCCTACAATAAGTATGAAAATGCAAAGAAAAACTGAGTCCAATATATCAGGTAGGAAAAGTTTGTACATTTATTCAAGGTTCTTTAGTTGTAAACTATGTAATTTGGTTGGTGTTGATTAATAATGATCTAAAGTTTGTACATTTATAGAAGTAGATGATCTAAACCGGTGTTGATTATGGATGGCAGATATGTGCAGTGCAGTGTTGCTGTCTTCGTCATTTTTGGTTCATCACTTGCCAATGAAAGTCTTTCTTTTTAAGCATTTGAATAAAGAGTTGAGAGAACATCCAATCTATTGATTTTAGTTTCTTAGCCGAATGACGGCTTTTAGTTCATAATTTCCATTGGCGAACCCAATGCAGCACCTAAGTGTAATGAAGTGTCATCAATGCGGCCTGAAAACATTTCCATCTCAGTAGATTAATCTATACAATTCACTCGCCTTTCCTGTACGAGCAGCTGTGAGGAAGGGGCCAATTGACAATAGCAGGAGAAAAATTGGAAGGGTTTAACCATCGAAAGCGATTCATTCAAAAATTAAAGACTGGTATGGTCCGTCAATTACGGTCGACAAGGAAACAATATAAAGTAAGAAAAGGCAGGCAATTATTTTGGTAGTGGTGAAGGTTAAAAGAACTGCTTCTTCCATGGATTTTAGATTTTAATCATTCTGTACTAATTGGATGATGCCTTTGATATGTTCATACTTCATATTCAAAAGTTTAAACAAACTGGCACCCCGTGGTGTGAACGAGGAAGCCACCTTGATATCAAGAACAGAAAATAAATATCAAAATTATGTTTTGTTAATAAATGAACTTCATTTAATTTTAATTAAAAATATACTTTGTTAATATTAATAAGATTTTGAAATATATTGTCTAATATTTTTAATAAAGAATAAATCTTAAAATCACATAAAATTTTAGTTCCATGTGTATTGTGTTCTAACCGGAAATATGATATAAATATTAATAAACAAGGATATGTCATGTCAAATAATACAGAATAAATTAAGAACAAAACTAAATGTGAAAGCGTACTTGAATTCATTGAAATCTTGTGGTTTTGATCTTCAAAATTAACACATAAGTGTTTTAGAGAAGGCGACACTCTCTTTTTTGAATAAATCGATGTTTTATTTCTTTAAACTTGAATAATTGAATCAAAATTAAAATTTCAAGTATACATTTAAACCACAATCAAAGTTTCATGTGTATAATGGCACCAAATTAAAGTTCGTGTATTGATTTGCATATCCAATCAATGTTTATGTACAGATTCTGAGATTTATCTCTTTTAATAATTTTGAAATGCATTTTAATAATTTTAATTTTTTAATTGAAAAATATAGTTTAAGAAAATCTCAAATTTTAGGTTTTCTTAAGGAAAGTTCAGAATTTTACAAAAAAAAATTAGAATTTTTCGATTTTTAGTAATTTTAGAGATCATAATGTGTTTTATTTTTATTTTGAATTTTTAAAATATTAGTTAAATACATTTGTCAACCTCTTAATCCCAATTGTGGAGTTAAGAAGTTATATTATATGTGTATCAAATAATTATCCTTAGCAAAGGGAAGTAAGGATTATTATTTGATATATAGGGTTCTTTCAACAAAGGATGAGTGTTCAATCAAATCAAGTGAAAAAAATTAGAGTTAATTGAGTTGATGAGTCATATTTTATCATCTTAAATTGATTTGATTTTTTCAAATCAAGTCGAGTGAAATAAATTCAATTTAAATCAAGTGAAATTGTTTGAGTTATTTTAAAAAAATTAAACATGCCAAATTGAAATCTTATTACAAGTACAACTAATTTTACATTAAAACACATAAAATTGAAACAATATATATATTTGAAAAAAATTTTAAAGCAAAATAAGAAAAAATAAATATTCTTTAGTATGATAAACTTATTCAATCATCAATTATTTTAATTTTGTATATAAAATATATAAATGTAAAATGATGTTATGTGAATAGTTTTGTTAATAATTTGTATATGTAAAAGTGAACACATATATTATACATTTCCCTAATTCACCAGCAAATCTGCCTTAATTTTGATATGGATATACTTAATACTCGGATAATGTTGTGAATCATATATATTGTTTAATTTTCTTTTTGAAGTTTTAATATATTTTAATGGGTAAGATATGTCATTTTTACTCTTTGAAATTTTGGAATTTAGTTCCTAGACTTTTATTTTTAGGAATTTAGTCAATTTACTTTTTAGATTTTAAAATCAAATCCAATTATTGACCCTCTTAAATTTTTTTGTTAAATTCAAGTTTATTATAACGTTATTTTTTTAGTTATATCGCTACCAAATGAGTTTCTTTTCAAAATGTCACACCAAAAAATTTAACAAAAAAGACATTTAACAATATTAACAATTGGACCTGAATTTTGAAATTTGAAAAGTAAAGAGACTAAATTCTTAGAAATAAAAGTACATGGATTAAATTTCAAAATTTTGAAGAGTATAGAGACTTATGGCATATTTTAACCTATTTTTAAATTGTTTTGAATATTTATCTGCTTGTTTAATTTTTATATTTTTTGGATTTTAATAATTTTGTGAAGTTTTTAGAATCAAGATTAAATTGATATAATATGCAAACATTGAGGGTTAAATTTATTAATTTTAGAATTATGATTAATTTGACAGAATGTGTAAACATTAAAGGATGAATTTATTATTATGTCAATAAAAAAGTTACGTCAACATTCTATTAACATTTAATAGATAATTAACCAAAAAAATTACTATTGATAACATTGGTGACAAAACCAAAAAACGTGCTAATACTTAGTGACTAACAACTCTTGGATGCAATGATACGACTCATTATACTCTCAAGAAGAGAACACGAGTTTAAAAATGAGACACAACATTATTAAGAGGGGGATAATAACAAACCTTAAACACTTACAGCAAATATATATCCAGAATCATATGGTGCATTAAACCATTCATTCATCACTCCTTCAGCTAGCTTTTTGTTTGGTCCAAGAATTCATAGTTGGAAATGTCATGTATAAAATCAACCATTTTATTTCATGTGGACTGGATACCTTCTTTCTGTGACTTTGCTGCTTGGAAATTTCCTTGGACCTTCGAAGAAAATTAACTCCTTAAACTAGAGTTCTGTTCAAATCATGTATAACTTGTGGTCAGATCGGAAACATGTGTTTCCGGAAAATATAGGTTCTATTTCTATTTCTATGTTGTCTTCTACTTCTTTCTTCTTTGTGTTTTGTTGCAAATTTCCTTAGTTTTCAGTAATCTGAAAATTTACTGCTTAATTTATTAAACCTCAAGAGAAAAGCTATGGATGAGAGGATGATACAGGCTGCCCAAACAGGAGATATTAACCTCTTGTATGAGTTGATTCTGAATGATCCATATGTTTTACAGCGTATTGATGATGTGCCTTTTTTTCATACTCCAGTGCATGTAGCTGCCTCTGCTGGGCATATTGAGTTTATGATGGAGATGATCAAATTAAAGCCGACGTTTGCGAGAAAGCTAAACCAAGCTGGGTTTAGCCCCATGCACTTGGCTCTGCAAAATGACAGAACTCATGCAGTGCTTCGACTCCTCAGGTTTGATGAAGGCCTTGTTCGTGTCAAAGGGAGGGAGGACCTCACTCCTCTGCACCATGTAGTTCAAACTGGAAATGTTGATCTTTTGATCAAATTACTTGCGGTTTGTCCTGAGGCTATTGAAGATGTGACTGTTCGAGATCTTGCAGTAAAAAACGACATGTTTGAAGCATTTCAAGTCTTGGTGGGGTGGCTTATAAGGAGCCGCCATGGAGCTGCACAACGTTGGGAGAAAGAACTGCTTAGTTGGGCGGACATTGATGGCAACACTGTGCTGCACATTGCAGCTATCAGACACAGACCTCGGGTATATGCTAATTTTCCTAATCAAGTCAATTATTGATATGTATGTAAGTATGATAAAACGGTTATTTATATATGAATATTCTAATTAACAGGTGATGGAAGTATTGCTGGAACACTTGCATCCATACCAAATCAATGCCAAAAATTTGGAGGGACTGACAGCACTAGATATCCAATCACAATACCCATGGAATGAAAGGCAAGCGGATAGGACTATAGATATGCTAAGCAAAGCAGGAGGCTTGAGTGGTTCCTCTTCCTCGCTTCCCAATACCTCCACCTCTTCATTCCACATCGATTCTTTAAAAGAAAAGATGACATGGTATGAAAAATGGATAAAAGCAGGTCGAAGAATGAAGGGTATGCCACATGAGATGCGTAACATATTACTCTGCTAATTATAACCACCACTTACGATGCCTCTTTAAACCCTCCAAATACGCCTGATGACAGCCCATTCAAGAACTACCAATTCTCTTTAAGTCAAGATCAGCCTCTCAATTCCCACACATTTTTGCATAAAACCGACATCAATACTGCGCCCATGCCCAGTCCCTCCGCAATTGACTTTTTCATAAAAGATGAATGGTCATCTGAATACTCCTCGTTTTGGGCTTACAACTCGTTAACCTTTTGGGCAGCAGTTTTTTTAACAGCAATTCTCCTACCACCTCATTCATTCTGTACGTTGGTTGATACTCCTAGCACTTACCGTGTTTGGGAGATCTTACATGCATTTAGCTGCTGTTTCGACGTGGTCACGGGTACCATTACCATATGCCAGTGAAAAGGCATACTCATATTTTTCTTCAGGCTCCGTTTATAATCAAGCATTCTTAACGTTTCTGCCTGTCCTTATGGTATTCCGGGCAATCTTTTATGACCCGCAAACATTACCAAACCAAATTTCTCCATGCTACTATTATTTGGTAAAGTTCTCTGGCATTGTATCTTGGGAAAGTACTTAAGTAGTTAAATTAGTTACTTAAGTTCTTTGCTACATTGTAATTGATGATCTGATTCAATACACAAAATGAGCTCTTTTCTCTATTTTCTAGTTACTAGTTCGTTTCTCTGATTCTTTTCTGTTTTGCTTGCTATCTCTGGTTGCCTTCCTTGCAACTGTCGCCGGAGCACTGCCATTTTCACATGGTATCAAAGCAAAGGTTTTTCGACCAGTAGATCGACGATTACTCATTTTTATGGATCCACCATCAATTCCCATTGTTGCTTAGGTCAATCTGTCTTTTACAAATAACAAAATCAGTGTTTATCTTAATGATCAATGTTTATCAAATAAGAAAATGGTGGAAATCCACTTTCAAAATGAAAATCACCTAAAAATTGAATTTATATTTTTTTGAAGTTTGAAAATAGAAATAAATCATTTGGTTATATTGAATCGTTGAATATGAGAATATTAAATATATTTTATTCTAGATTCTTCTACGTAAAGTCGTCATGATTTTAATGGAATTAGAATTGGATTGAGAAAATTATTTAAATAAAAAATATCGGGTTGAATCGAATTATAAAATATTGGATTAAAAGCTCAAAAAGTACTTGGACTTGGACCCAATATGGAATAGTCCCAAAAGCCCTTTATGTGAAAAGAGGTGGAAGTCTAACCCTAGTAAAAATAGCTAGGGTTGTCGCCACCTATATTCTTAGTTGGACCAGGAGTTCGTTTTACTAGTTGAAATAAACTTCTATAATTCAACAAGAATTCTACCTTATTTCCCTATAAATAGATTACATCAGTAGGGTTATTTACATAACTTTCAGATATTATTATTTTGCCTGAAAATAGAGAGATTTTTATTCTCTAAGAATTAAATATATTTTTTGGAATAATGATTATATCGGTTTCTATTTGAGAAGAGATTTTCGTTTCCACAAAAAAAAATATTTCTAGTTCTGCGTTTGATTCGATTTATTCGAGCCCACACTCAAAGTAGCTCGTGGTACGAGAATAGCATAAAATATCATTTGGTTGAAAGTCGGGAACGACAATAATCCGTCTATCCAAAAATGCAGGTGCGAATTCAGCCTAAAGTTTATTACTATAAAACCATTTTTGAACCTAATTTTTTTCAACAAGAAAATCATTTTCGAACCTAATTTTTTTCAACAGTTAGTATTAGAGCGTCAAGTTGTGCTATGTTTATAGTGTAAACCGATATCAAAATTCTCTCTCTTCTTCATGATTAATTATATTTGATAAAATGTGACATTCTTGTGATAATATGCATGCATGTTTACGGGAATGTATGCGGATGAATATATGATATTATTTTATTGCTATGGATGATAAAGTAAATTTGCCAAAGTTGTGATTCCTAGAAAATAATAATAATTTATTATTAATTTAGATTGTGAACTATCATCTTCATGCAAGATTTATTTTATTTTAGAATAAAATATGTGAGTAGGAAACGGAAATAGGAATTTCGTAACCTAAATTTTCCCACCGAAACCCGAGAACTGAGATAACGCAAATTCAACCTAGCCAAAACAGCAATGGCCGGAGGTGGTTCGATGAAAGTGGTCGGTGGTGATCCGACGGTGATCGGCAATGGTGACAACACAAAAACGATGGCGGAAAGACGATGACAAAAACATGAACCGCTAAAGCAGCAGAAGCCTGTGGCGACAAAATTGAAGACTCAAAGTATGCTTTGGGGTGAATTTTGTAATCTTATTTTTATTTATTTTTGGCTTGTTAGAGTTGCGACCCAAATTCTTTTTAAAATAAAATACCAGTGGCAAGATGAGGGGATCCACGAGGGCGACTTCTATTAAAGTCATGACGACTTTATCATACTAGAATCTATGAGTAAATAAATTTAAATTGTCTTATTTCGTAAAATTGCAATGACTAATTGATTTAATTCCCACTTGAAACTTCAACTATTTAATTATAACAAATTAATTAATAATTTAAATAAATTAAATTAATCATTAAGTTATCTTTTGTACCTCATGAGAAAATGCATTCACTTGAATAGTGATACATGCAATATGTTTCTCTATTTGTTGTTTTCATTCACTCAACATATCAATTCAAATGCAATTTATAAATGGTTGTGTTGAGCTAGCAAAGGACAATTGAATATATATAATTAGGGCTCAAATAATTTAAAATTAAGTTCTAACTCTTCCTATTAATTACAACATTATTTAGTCATAGAGTTAATCCACTAAAAATACCATAACTAAATTCTCTCTTATTATATACCATTACGAAAGCAACTGAATTTATATTTGTCTAATGACCTTGTCATATGTGTGTTGCCCTCATAGGATATCATTTATCTCATTGGGTTAAATCTGTTCACACAATATGATCATATTTTATCTCATGATGACCACCGCATCTTCCACCATGAAAAAGCCAATTACTAATACATAGTAATTAAATCATTTTTCCTAAACAAATGACCCATGACAACGTTACTTCTCCATCAACCACGCAATGTCAAAGAGAAGATATCATTAACCATTTATTAGGCTATGAATTTCATTGTTGTAAGTAAACCAATGTCATGCATAAGTGTAATACCCAATATACTGACTTTTGGCTCTATTACAAATTGAACTCTGGCTTTCAATATATCAAAGTATACAAGTTACATACACATAGTCAGTTACTTATTTAGGATTGAGGTAAGTCATACTATGAATGTCACAAGCAAATAAATCCATAAACAAATGTAGGATAAATTCAACTTGGGTCTTGTCTGATGTATTATCAATCTAGACAATCACACCTATGTCTCTATGTTTTGGGGAGTCATACGTTCCAGTGAGCCAATATTTACTTATACATTTTGGTTTTTAATAAAAAATCATTGAGGATAGAAAAAGGATAATAATGTAAATGATGGAATTTTACTAAATAATTTTATTCAAAAATTACAAGCATATATGACAAAATAACTACACTAAAGACACTAGATCATAATGAAAGAAGCACTCTCTATTTTTACATTTCATTTTAGAGTGACTAGCATAAGCTTATGGTGGAAAGTGATAGCCAAATCATTTTGAATCCAATGTAAACATGTTATTTGTTATGATATATGGAAAAATCTGACAAAAATTATATAAAAAAGGAATGGTAATATTATTAAAAGTGTAACATTTGAAGTATAATGTAATAGAAAAATATTTTACAAATAGACAAAATATTAATTTTAGTTGAGATGTACTTTAAAATATATAATAAAAATGGAAGAATTTAATTCAATAGTTATTATTATTTTGTTTATGTTCAAGTAAAATGAATTAAAATCATTAAAAATAAGAGTAAAAAAAAAAGGTGATATACCTTCTAATTCTTTGGTATTATTGGGAATATAAGGTTACCTACTTGTTAGTTGGATTTTATTTTTGGATTGTATTTTGTCCATTTTATTAAAAAATGATAAATTAATCTTGTTAGATTAAAGAGCAAATTAGTACTATTAAAAGTTGGTTCATTTACATCAGCATGAGATACACATGGCACGACGCGTGTAACTGTTTGATTATGTCATCAGTCATACCAATTTTTAACGGTAAAAAGAGAAAAAAATTTACAAAAAGAAATTATTTCCTTTTTGATCCAACCTAAAAGAATTAAACAATTACATTGTTTTTAAATAATAGTTTAAGAACAGATAACAATTACATTGTTCTAAGCATTGTATCAATAAAAAAAGAAATCAAATAATTAATTGCCAGCTCATCAATATATATATTTCAGAATGCCTAAATGGACAAATATAAAGTTTTGAAGGGTGAAATTTTATAATTTGAAAAATAAAAACAAAGTTAAAATATACTAGCGGTTTGAGAATTAGGTTATTGCATGGGAACCATCTATTGTAAGAATGTTATATGGTCTAAGAGGGCAAATGATTCTGCTCATTTTATAAAATATACATCATGTTTGTTTTTCCTTATGGAGTCTTCATTTTTCTTTTATTGGGAATTATCCATATTTATGGAAAATCAAAGATATGGGTATCAAATAATAGAAAGTCAAAGATATGGATATCAAATATTGGAAAGTCAAAGATATGGGTATCGAGATATTGGCATAATAAAATCTGAGATATTTGCAATATATGGTCCCTAATTGTAAAGTGACTTTGCAAGTTGATCCCTGAACCTCAACTATAAATAAGCATGACCATCTCTCATTCTGTATCTCAAACTTGCCATTCTCTACTTAAGGCATTGTTTTCTCTCTCTCTCTTTGTAAATTCTCACTTGTATTTTGGAGTGAAATATATTTGGTAGTGGCCGAGGACGTAGGCAAAATTTGCTGAACCTCGTTAAATTATTGTGTTCTTTATTGTATTATTCTGCATGAATTGTGTGTGTGATTGTAGTGATTTATTGTGCTATTAAATTACGATTGAGGGATATTCTGGCTAGGAAAGACCTGGTACTTAAGAGATCCTTGTGATCCACCTCTCTTTCCTGGGAATTGAACTTAGTGTGATTTTTTAGTACAATAATTTTACTCTTTTACACGCTTCCGCACAACAATTGGTATCAGAGCTAGATTCATACTTGGGGAATACGATCGTTCACGGCACTGTTCACGTACTGTAGTTGGGATTGAGGAGAAAAAATGGAAAAGGCATCGTCATCAACAAAGACTACTGTGACCAATGCGAAATTTGAAGTAGAGAAATTTGATGGTACCAATAATTTTGGTATGTGGCAATGTGAGATTCTGGATGTCTTATGTCAGCAAGAGCTGGATATAGCCCTTGAAGAAAAACCTGACAAGATCGATGAGAAGGAGTGGGCCAAGATCAATAGACAGGCATGTGGAACAATTCGCCTATGTTTGGCCAAAGAGCAGAAGTACTCTGTCATGGAGACATCAGGGAAGAAGTTGTGGGATACACTGGAAGAAAGTTTCTAACAAAAAGTCTTGAAAATAGGCTTTATATGAAAAAGAAACTTTATCGGTTCACGTATGCACCCGATATGTCGATGAATGACCATGTGAACTCATTCAATAAAATTTTAGCAGACTTGCTAAATTTGGATGAGAAATTTGAAGATGAAGACAAGGCATTACTGTTGTTGAATTCTCTTCCTGATGAATATGATCATCTTACCACCACATTGCTTCATGGGAAGGATACAATCACATTTGATGCAGTCTGTAGTGCGTTGTATAGATCTGAAACTCGAAAGAAAGATAAAAAAGATCACAAAGATACAACTACAGAAGTCTTAACAGTAAGAGGTCATTCACGCAGCAACAAATCTGGTAGAATGAGTAAGTCCAAAGGGAGACCTGCCAAAGATAAATATGCTTTTTGTCGTGAGAAAGGGCATTGGAAAAAGAATTGTCCTAAGTTACAAAAGGGTAAAGCTATTTCTGATACATGTGTAGCGGAGCATGATGAGGAATCAGACTTTAGCTTGGTTGGCATGGCAATGGCATGTCATACAGATGAGTGGATTTTGGATTCAGGATGTACTTACCATATGTGTCCTAATAAGGACTGGTTTTCTAGTCTTGAAGAACTAGAAGGTGGAGTTGTTTTTATGGGCAATGATAGCACTTGTAAGACAATGGGAGTAGGTACAATCCAATTGAGGAATCACAACGGCTCAATTCAAGTCTTGACAGATGTTCGCTACATACCTAGCTTGAAGAAAAATCTTATCTCATTAGGGGTCCTAGAATCTAAAGGGCTCACAATCACTTTGAGAGATGGATTACTAAAGGTAGTAGCTGGGGTATTGACGGTGATGAAAGGCACAAGAAGGAATAATATGTACTATTTAAATGGAAGTACAGTTATTGGATCAACATCAACAGCTTCTACGAAAGATGCAGATTTAGAGGCTACCAGGTTATGGCATATGCGATTGGGACATGCTGGTGAAAAAGCTTTGCAGAGTTTGGCGAAGCAAGGCTTGTTGAAAGGTGCAAATTCTTGCAAATTGGAATTCTGTGAACATTGTCTTCTGGGCAAGCAGACGAGGATAAAATTTGGTTCAGCAATTCACAATACAAAAGGAATTCTGGAGTACGTTCACAGTGATGTGTGGGGACCTACTAAAGTGGCTTCTTTGGGAGGTATGCACTATTTTGTTACTTTTGTTGATGATTATTCAAGAAAAGTATGGGTGTATCTAATTAAAAGGAAAAATGAAGTTTTGGATGTATTTCTGAAATGGAAGAATATGGTGGAGACCCAGACTGGTCAAAAAGTCAAACGACTTCGATCAGACAATGGTACTGAGTACAAGAATGATCCATTTCTACAAGTATGTCACGATGAAGGCATTGTATGACACTTCACTATTCGAGATACACCACAACAGAATGGGGTGGCAGAACGTATGAATCGAACTATACTGGAGAAAGTTCGATGCATGTTGTCCAATGCTGGATTGGGCAAAGAATTTTGGGCTGAGGCAGTTACATATGCGTGCCATCTAATTAATCAGTTGCCATCAGCTGTAATAAATGGAAAAACTCCTATGGAGAGGTGGGCTGGTAAACCTGCTACTGATTATGATTCTTTACATGTTTTTGGTTCCACTGCATATTATCATGTAAAAGAATCTAAGTTAGACCCAAGAGCAAAGAAAGCATTATTCATGGGTATAACTGGTGGAGTAAAAGGATACCGTCTCTGGTGTCCTGATACAAGGAAAATTATTTTCAGTAGAGATGTGACTTTTGATGAATCAACCATGATGAAGAACAATGATTCACAAAAGGATAACACAACCAGTGGCACTTTGCAGCAGGTGGAGCTTGAAAAGGTTAATGATGATCCAGCTAATATTGAAGGAACAAATGATGAAGAAGTTTCGACCCAAGAACTTCTACAGCAACATGATTCAATTGCATATAGAAGGCCAAGAAGAGAGATTTGTATGCCTGCTCGCTTTAATGATATGGTGGCCTATGCACTTCCAATTACAGATGATGATGTTCCTTCTACTTACACAGAAGCAAGAAGTAACCCTAATGGTGTAAAGTGGAAGCAAGCTATGAATGAAGAAATGCAGTCTCTTCATAAAAATAGGACTTGGGAGTTGGTGACACTACCCAAAGGAAAGAAGGCAATTGGATGCAAATGGGTATATTCAAAGAAGGAAAGATTTCCTGATAAAAATGAAGTTCGATACAAGGCTAGATTGGTAGTAAAGGGTTACGCTCAGAAAGAAGGAATAGACTACAATGAAGTATTTTCTCCAGTTGTGAAGCATTCGTCTATTCAGATTTTGCTAGCCTTGGTTGCGTAATATGATCTTGAACTAGTTCAGCTCGATGTGAAGACCACATTTTTACACGGTGATTTGGAAGAGGAAATCTATATGACTCAGCCAGATGGATTCAAGGTTACTGATAAAAAAATTGGGTTTACAAACTGACAAAGTCACTTTATGGATTGAAACAATCTCCGAGGCAGTGGTACAAGAGATTTGATCAGTTCATGAAAGGGCAAAGGTATACAAGAAGTAAATTTGATCATTGCGTGTATTTTTAGAAGCTACAAGAAGGATTTTTCGTATACTTGCTCTTATATGTTGATGATATGTTGATAGCATCTAAGAGTAAAGTTGAAATTGAGAGATTGAAGACTCAACTCAACCTTGAGTTTGAGATGAAAGATCTAGGTGAAGCTAAGAAGATCCTTGGCATGGAAATATGTAGGGATAGAGCTCATGACAGAGTTAGTTTGTCTCAGAAGCAATATTTAAAGAAGATACTACAGAAGTTTGGCATGAACGAGCAGACTAAAGTTGTAAGTACCCCGTTGGCTTCTCATTTCAAGCTTTCTACACAACTATCTCCTTCGACAAATATGGAACAAGAATACATGTTACAAGTTCCGTATTCTAATATGCAATTGTGTGTACAAGACCCGACATTTCACAGGCAGTTAGTATAGTGAGCAGGTATATGCATAATCCTGGAAAAGGACATTGGCAAGCTGTGAAATGGATTCTACGGTATATTCATAAGACCATGGATATTGGATTACTGTTCAAGCAGGATACTACACTTGGTAAAGGTGTTGTTGGGTACGTTGATTCTGATTATGCCGGTGATTTGGACAAACGGAGATCAACCATTGGTTATGTGTTTACTCTTGCTGGAGGACCAATAAGTTGGAAGTCTACACTGCAGTCTACAGTTGCGTTGTCAACCACATAAGCTGAATACATGGCTGTAACAGAGGTTGTAAAGGAAGCTATTTAGTTACAAGGTATGGTTAAAACCTTGGGTTGGTTCAGGAGCATATTAATGTGTATTGTGATAGTCAAAGTGCTATTCATTTAGCAAAGAATCAAGTCTATCAGGCACGTACAAAGCATATCGACGTACGTTTCCATTTTGTGCGGGAAATTATTGATAAGGGGAAAATTCACCTTCAGAAGATTAAGACTGCAGATAATCCTGCAGATATGATGACCAAGGTGGTAACAACAATCAAGTTCGAACATTGTTTGAACTTGATCAATATTCTGCATGTTTAACAGTTGAAGAATCCACTATCAAGTGTTGTTGACAAAGGCAGAGAGAATTGTGTGAAGATAAGATTACTCGAATCAAATCTTCAAGGTGGAGATTATTGGGAATTATCCATATTTATGGAAAATCAAAGATATGGGTATCAAATAATAGAAATTCAAAGATATGGGTATCAAATATTGGAAAGTCAAAGATATGGGTATCGAGATATTGGCATAATAAAATTTGAGATATTTGCAATATATGGTCTCTAATTGTAAAGTGACTTTGCAAGTTGATCCCTGAACCTCAACTATAAATAAGCATGACCATCTCTCATTCTGTATCTCAAACTTGCCATTCTTTACTTAAGGCATTGTTTTCTCTCTCTCTCTTTGTAAATTATCACTTGTATTTTGGAGTGAAATATATTTGGTAGTGGCCGAGGACGTAGGCAAAATTTGCTGAACCTCGTTAAATTATTGTGTTCTTTATTGTATTATTCTGCATGAATTGTGTGTGTGATTGTAGTGATTTATTGTGCTATTAAATTACGATTGAGGGATATTCTGGCTAAGGAAGACCTGGTACTTAAGCGGTCCTTGTGATCCACCTCTCTTTCCTGGGAATTGAACTTAGTGTGATTTTTTAGTACAATAATTTTACTCTTTTACACGCTTCCGCACAACATCTTTAATGATAAAAGCTTAAAGAATAATCTTTAAAATTTGGTTGTTGGTAGCTTTATTTGGGTAGAATTTGAGATTTAGTTCATATATTTTAAATGTTAAAATTTTAATTTTTTTTACTTTTTCAATTTAATATTGTAAAATAAAACCATAAAAAATTGTGTACAAATAGTATTGAATTTACATAAAAATATATAAAAATGCAAGCATAAATTTGAATAATAATACATGAACACTTAAAATGATAATATATGAAAAAAACTTAAGATAATAATATACGATAAATTTAAACAATATTAATAATGAATTTAAAATAATATTAAGCATAAATATTAAAATAAGGTTAGATTTAAAATATATAAAAATAATGGAATAATAAATACTTAAATAAATTAGAAAAATAAGCAAATTAAATCAAGCTAATAAGGATTAAATTGGATTTAAAACAAAATTAGAAGGCAAAAACGTAAATAAAATAAAATAAAGGACCCAATTGAAAGGCGCGAATAACTCAAAGGGACCAAATGGGGAAATATCCCCGCCTTTTGAAATGCATCGTTTCACCAGGACCAAATCAGAAACCAAATAAAATTTAAAGTATCAATTGAAGAAAATAAAAAAAATTTGAATTAAAATAATAAAAAATACGGAGGGGGCAAATGCATAAATATCCTTACCAAGACCAGAACAGGCAGATCTAGCTGCCTCTGGGTCGAGTCATCGGGTATAGTCAATACGGCACCGTTTTGGAGCCATTGAAACAGACTTTAAATGGTGCCGTTGCATGGCCTTTATAAAACAAAAAAAAAAGAAAAATAAACAAGTTTTTAGCCATTTCGAATCAGATAAAAACCTTAGCCACACGCCGTTTAGAAGCCTGGCCATTCAAAGGCCAATCGATCCCTGTCTGAACTTCGATTGCGACAGAGTGAGCAAGGATTCGACACCACCAAGTAATTTTCTCACCTTAAATCGTTTTTTTCTTTTTTTACACATGATGAGTAAACAAATAGATGAGTCTAGAACAGAAAAGAAAAACAACGAAAAGAAAAAAAAAGGTTTCAAATCACCTTTAGAAAATTCTGATTCTTTGATTTTTAGTCCCCTTTTATAGATTTGTAATTGGCTTTTTATAGCCGAAACGAAAAAAAGAAAATATGTAAAAAAGAAATCTATTATGTTATCTAGCTATTTTCATTTGCTGGCATATTGTTGCTCGCTTTTTACTGTTATTCGTTTCTGTTTCAGGTGTACGAAGGAGCGATGACGTGGAGGTGCAACACGCGTGGAGGCCTGGTTCCAAGCTGCGGCGTGGACTGTTCCAAAAACCCTAGGGGTTTCTGGAGATTTCAAATTGGGCCACTTCAAATCGGGCTAGGGTTTAATTAAGTCTAGGATTGTATTGGGTCTAGGATTGGGTTAGATTTTGGGTTTAGGCCTCAATCCGAATTTGGCCTATTGTAACTGAACTTTTGGACTTATTAATGGTTATTTTGGGTATTGGGCTATTAGGGTTTGTTGGGTTTGGGTTTTAGATATTTGGGCTGATTTGTGTTTGTTTATTTTGGGTTGTTTGTGTAATTCTGGACTTTTTATTTTATTGGACTTTTATTTTTTGATTTGGTTTTTTTTTTGTGTGGGCTCGAGCAGATTGGGCCTGCTACAATATTGATGTAAAACTTTGTCACTAAAGTGCAAATTGTAACAATAGTTAAGTAGTCTTTTGTTCGAATAACATTAGAAGCACATCAAAGTCAAAGCACATAGACTTTAAGTTCATTGTTGTTAAAATAAAAGTTTAGGGTGGTTAGATGTCTATAAAGTATATTGAGACAAACTCCATGGTTGTGGATTCGCTTATTAAGGGACTACCACCCAAAGCTTTTTTCCTGAGCACACTGTTGATATGTGTGTAATGTCATTCAAGGATATTTGATTTTAGTAGGAGTTTGTACTTTTAAACGTTTTTATGTTATAAATACATTTTCAATTATTTTAGTTTACAAATATTAAGTTTTTTTTTTGTAGAAAGAAAGTTTATTTGGTAAAGTTTGATCTCACTAAGATTAATGTGGACCGGTTAGAATATGCATGTTTGAATCATATTACATGTAATTTTCATGTTACACATCCATACTTAATCTATGTCATTTGGTTGTGCTAATATATGTGATTAAGGCTGGATTTAGTTATGATATATGTAACAAAGTTGCATTCTTTCTATGTTAACATAATTAATGGATGATTGTTCAAATACCTTTTAGATACGATAGTAAAATTTTGAGCTCATAAGGTTATATAATGACATGTAATTATAAGGTAATCGGTATATATATATATGTCATCCAAGTGGTATATATGGACATCACATATATAATAAGCATGTTACATGTTATTATTTACTATCATAAAAGATTAACTCAAATTAAAAGTGACATAATTTGGTTAAGATTTATTGGATTTTAGTTATTAAATAAAATATAGGTCAATAATATGTGTAGATACTCTAGTAACTAATTTCTAATTTATGATGGGTGATTAGAAATTAGGTTAATGTGAAAATGTTATATATTAGGATTTTGGTCTCCAAGTTACGCATATGTAACTTTTCTAATATCCCATCTTGAGAAAAGAGAGAGTCACCTTCTTTAGATTACTTGTGAGCTAATTTGGAAGATCAAAACCTTAAAATTCGTAGATTTCAAGAAATCGGTAAATTCAAATACGCTTCTGCATTTAGTTTTGTTCTTAATTATTTGACATGATAGATGCTGATTTATTAAGTTTTGTAAAAGAGTTTTACGGTTTTAATAGGATAATTACGAATCCCAAATATAAACTGTAAAACGGACATGAAGAATATAAAAGAAATATTACAAGAATTTTGAAAGAGAAAATTAAATTGAAAATTTTAATGTTATTTTATCTTTCATAATTATTTTATTTATATTCTATTTACAAGAACATTTTATTAAGAGTTTATTAGGATTAAGTTTATTTTACTTTTATTAAATAAATGTTAGACTAAAATAAACTTTTTTCCACTGTTGGTATAATGGATAGTAGGCTAGGTTGTCCTTTTTATTTGTTTAGGCACTCGTGTATGAGAATAATTTATATTAGAATAGTCCTAAAAGTTAAAGATTTTAATATTAATAAAATTTTGTCACATCATCAAATTTTAAAATATAAAATTATTATTATACACTCGTTCATATTAAATTTACTTTTTAACTTTCGTTCTTCTTAAACATAAATAATTAAAATAAAAATAGAAAAATAAAATATTTAAAATTTATACAATCCTTAAAGATTTAATCCAATATTTTTTTTGTTTTAAAAATGTATAATATGAAATAGAAAAAAATTAAAATGGAAAAACTCCATTGCCTATAAACTAATTTTTTTAAAAATTGGTTACAAAATTAAAAATATTAACTTCTGAAAAAAACTAAAAATATTAACATTTATAAAAGAAGAAAAGATGTTTATTTATAATTTAAAAAATTAATTATTTTAAGTAATTTAATTGAAGTTAAATTAAGTTAAGAAGAAAAGAGAAATGGATAAGTATATAATAATACATAATTTGTTAAATATATAAAGAAATTTATTTAATTTAGTACCTAAATATTAATATTCGAAACTCTCGATTTTTCACAATTTATTCAATCAAATTTAGATCCAACTTTAATTATATTACAAAGACATTCTATTTTATTATTTATTAACGGGTGAAAAAACATAGTTCAACCCATAAACATTGACCACAAAGGGAAATTTGAAACACTTACCACCATTCCCCTATCAGAAAGTCTTTCCCACATTCAACTAGAAATCAGAGCTCACCAAAATGTTTATTCTTTTCAATCTGAACCGACTCTACAATCACTTATTGCTCATGGTCTTCAGCCTATAAACCCAGAAGCATTATTAACTTCTAAATCCAAAACACTAATATCAGCATCCAACCCTATAATGATAGTCTTATTGACTCATTTAAACAAGTTTCCTTTGTCAGTCTATCATATTCCGTATTTGGTAATCGCCACTATGAATTCAGACTTTAGGATAGCTAGAATAAGAATAACAGCAAAGATGCAAAGGGAAACGACTTGTAGGAGGAGGAAGAAACTTCTTTTGGGTACAAACCTGTATAGCATATAATAGGATGTCCTGTATAATGTCACGAGAGCTAGAACCGTTGCAAAGCAGTAATTAGTAATTCTGAGTTTAGAATAGAAAACGGATCCAGGAGGCGAAAGATGGAGAGGATACTGAAGTTCGAGTGTCCGTATGGAAACAGCAACTAAAAGCATGTAACAGGTCCCAAACAAGGAAAGTGTTATGAGAATAAACAAGCAGATTGAACGGCTGGGTAGGAGACAGGCAGTTAAAACAGTTGCTGCCCAAAAGGTTAAAGTGTTGTATAACCAAAACATTGTGGACACGTCTAGTATATGTTTTATTTTTTTTTCTTCAGCGGGTGAAGGACTTGGTACGGGTCCATTGCTGGTTGAACCTAAAGATATGTCATACGTGAGATGGAAATCCTGGGAATTTGAAATGGTATCAAGCTGCTTTGGAGGGTTCAAAGTGGCAGTGTATGTGGCTGTTATAATTAGCACTGTGACTACTAAAAATGTGTTACGCGTCTCATGTGGGATTCCCTTCTTTCCACGACTTGCTACTGTTGCAAATTTTTTAAGAACTGACACCTTTCCTTTTAAAGATTCGATGGGGATTGAAGAGATGGAGGCTTTGGGAAGCGAGGAAGAGGAACCACGCAAACCTCCTGCTTTGCTTATCATATCTTTAATGGACTCCTTATAGTCCACTCTCCCTTCATCCAATGTGTATTGTGATGGGATATCAAGTGCAGTCAATCCCTCCGCATTTTTGGCATTGATATGGTCTCCACACAAGCGTTTCAGCAGTACTTTTACCACCTGTTAATTAGAATATTCATACAAGTAACCTTTGAGTATATATATACATAAATAATTTTACTAGCAAAATTATCATACCTGAGGTCTGTTTCTGATAGCAGCAACATGTAAAACAGTGTTGCCATCAATGTCTGCCCAACTCAGTAGTTCTTTCTCCCAACGGTTGGCAGCTTTATGGCGGCTCCTTATAAGCCACCCCACCAAGACTTGGAAAGCTTCAAACCTGTCATTTTTTACGGCAAGATGGAAAACCGTCTCATCTCGAACAGTCACATCTTCAATAGCCTCGGGGCAAACCTCAAGGAACTTGATCAAAAAATCAACATTTCCATTTTGAACCACATGATGCAAAGGAGTGAAGCCCTCCCGCCCTTTGACACGAACAAGGCCTTCATCAAACCTGAGGAGTCGAAGCACTGCTAGAGTTTTTTGATTTTGCAGAGCCAAGTGCATGGGGCTAAACCCAGCTTGGTTTAGCTTTCTTGCAAACGATGGCTTTAAGTTGATCATCTCCATCATAAAATCAATATGCCCTGCAGAGGCTGCTACATGCAAAGGAGTATCGAAAAAAGGTACATCATCGATACGCTGTAAAACATATGGATCATTCAGAATTAACTCGTACAAGATGTTTATGTCTCCTGTTTGTGCAGCACCTATCATCCTCTCATCCATAGCAAGGTGCGGAAATTTGCAGAATATAGAAATGGAGTGAAGAAAAAACGCTTTAGCAGAGGATATGATTATGTTAAGGATATAATGAAGTGTTTGATTATTTTTTCCAGGCGAAGTGTTAGACATTTTATAGCACTTAATTATTTTGGATTTATATGTGATGTCAGCCTCTACACGTATACACGCGAATGTCACCTATTTGAAAGAAATAGTAATTATATTTAGTAATTAAATTCATATTTAATATACATTTTTATGGGAATATAAGCATGATAAAAGGGTTACTTATAGGAATATTCTAATTGATAGGTGGTAAAAGTATTGCTGGAACACATGCCGAGACCAAATCAATGCCAAAAATTTGGAGGGATTGACAGCACCAGATATCCAATCACAATACCCATGGAATGAAAGGCAAGCGAATAGGATTATAGATATGCTAAGCAAATCAGGAGGTTTGAGTGGTTCCTCTTCCTCGCTTCCCAATACCTCCATCTCTTCATTCCACATCGAATCTTTAAAAGACAAGATGTCACGGTCTCAAAAATGGGCAACAAGACCAGGTCAAGTAAGAAGGGTATGGTACATTAGATGCGTAACACATTTCTAGTAGCGATAGTGCTAATTATAACAACCACTTACGAAGCCTCTCTAAACCCTCCAAAGAAGCCTGATGAAAGTCCATCCACGAAATTCCAAGTCTCTCTATAAGTCAAGATCAGCCTCTCACTTCCCACATATTTTTGCATAAAGCCGACATCAATACTGAACCCATACCCGGTCCCTCCACAGTGGACGTTTCCAAAAAAGATGATTGGACATTTGAATACTCCTCGTTTTGGTTTTACAACACTGTGACCTTTCGGGCAGCATTGTTTTTCACATCACGTTTCCTACCACCTCATTCATTCTCTTCGTTGGCTCTCCTAACACTTTCCTTCTTTGGGAGATCTTACATGAATTTATTTGATGTTTCCTCACGGTCATGGAAACATTCATATGGGTTTTCCAATAAAAACGCACACTTATTATATGATGTAGCCCCCTTTTGTAATGTTCTCTTCTCAATGTTGCTAGTTGTCCTTGTATCATACCAGACAATGTTTTATGTTTGCAGGAGGGTAAACATTACGAAACCAAAATTCTTCTTCCTCTTACTAATCGTTAACATTGTCTACATGGTTTTTATGTATGGTCCAGCTTAGTGGGTCCGTATAATCTAAACTCCGAAACCGTAACGAAGTTTTCGGGTTTGTATTGGTGATGGTCATCGACAAATAAAATCAAGTTTAGATGAAGTGGTTTATATATATATATATATATATATATATATATATATATTAAATTGAGTGAGTTAATATTATTTTATAATTCTAATGAGTATAATATATTATTAAAGGAAATAAGATTCTAAAAGCTAAAGTTTGTAAGTACCAATAAAATTTTGTCACATCATCAAATTTTAAAGACATTAAATTATTATTATACACTCATCTATGGATAAATTATTTTATGGATCTTTTCCACCATATTATTCATGGTCTCTTTCAACAAATTTTTTCCATGTTATTAACACATAATTTTGATAATTTTTTACTCTGAACCCTGAATCTAGAATCCTGAACCTTGAACCCCAAACTCAAATTTTAAGCCCTAAGTTTTTAAACCTTGAACCCAAACCCTGAACCCTTGAATCTTAAATTTGAACCCTAAACTCCAAATCTTTAAACCCTCAACCTGAACCTTGAACCTCGGGGTTCGAGGTTTAAGGTAAAATAATTACCAAAACTATGTGCCAATGACATGAAAAAATTGCATAAAATTTACTAATATTTTTAAAAATTGGTTGCACAAAAATAAAAAATATTAACTAATTATGAAAGAAAAAATGATTAAAATTTGTACAAAAAGAAAAAAAAAAGATGTTTGTTTATAATTTAAAAACTAATTATTTTGAGTAAATTAATTAAATTTTAAATAAGTTGGAGAATATATTAGGTATACATTATTGTTTAATAATAATTTATTATCTTTAAAATTTAATGACATGGCGCTATTTTATTGGTACCTAATAACTATGCTTTTTAGAATCATCCTAATATAATTTATTCCCATTATTAAATACCTATTGTTTTATTTAAGTTTTGAGAAAAAAAAATAAAGTAAATATGGGAGGATTGAGCCTAGCCTGAAATCTTTTAATTTTATACGGGCTATATTTGGATAAGATGGGAAGCACATATCTCGAGTCGAGTCAGGCCTGAGCAAACATGTTGTTCATAAATACTTTGTTAGACGGGTACATGTTTGATAAAAATTTTAACCATCATCCCATAGAAATTAAATTACTATTTTTCAATTTTAGAGTTGGTATATATATATATATATTATAGAGAGAGATTATTAATATTGATTGATATATCATCTATCTTTCTCTCTATATAAATATCAAGGCCAAATATGTTAAATACTTAAATGTGATCAATTAAAAATCATTTTAAGATATTTAATTTAAAATATTTTGATATGAATAAAAGAAATGACTAATTCACATTTTCAAATTATTATTTTTAAAATTTCAAAATATCACATAAAAATTTTAATAGAAAATGTTAATACTGTTAAACTTGAATTTTAAACTCGAAAAATAGAAAGATTAATTCTAAAAAATAAAAAATAAAAAGACTAAATTTTAAATATATAAAATATGTAAGGAATTAGAACATATTTTAACATTTAAATTTTTATTTTATAATTTTTCACAAATCGAAAAACTTTCTATTTCAGACAAAATAGACCAACTTGTCAGTAGATAGCAATTCTATGTTGGATTGGACCCATGAGGTTCCCGTCGACAATGGGAGAGTGGTCCAATTGAGGCGTCCTTCATAACCAAGCGGCTGCCTAACATAATTACAAATAAGTCCACATCTCCCCTATATTAACCTAATAGGCAAAATAATATGGAAAATACAAATGTGCCCATAATTTCATTAATCAGAAATTTTCTAGATAATTCAAGGGAAAAAAATATCATAAATAATTGAAAATTTTCGCACTTACCAATTATTTACGCAATTTAATTTCTAAGCCTTGCCTAGCTAAAAAGAAAACCCCACTATATTTAATCTAGAAAAAACATTGATTTAAGTCGTATCACACATCGGTATAAAAATTACACTTTTACACATAAAATCAAGATCTCTCCACTAAGTTCTCCCTCTAAAAACTTTATTTTAAAAATTGATAAAACTTTTTTTAAAAATAATTTCATATCTGCTCTTTTTTATACAATGCTTAGAATTATTCATAGCCCCTCTCAACCTATAAATAGGAGGATAATGCACTTCAGCGCACTTGAACACACATTCTTCTACATTGATAACAATACCCAAATCAATCAAACTAAGACTCAATCAATAAAATTGTTTGTACAAATAATTCAAATATCACAATTTTGAAGGTAGATATTTTAAAATTTTATTAAGCATTACTTGTATGGAATATCCTCGACAATTTTTTTTACAATTATAGCATGTAAGACATATGTTTGTAATCAGAAATTAAGAAAAAAAACATTAAATAAAAAAAAGCTATAAAATGACATAAGAATATAATTCAGAAAGAAAATCTATTGAACATAATACAAAAATTTAAGTATATGTGATACTAACAAAACCTACTTTCCAAGCATTGGTGCTTCGTGGCAACAAAAATCTTGTTCAGTAGAAAACTCCAATCTGCATCCTTTAGGAGAGCACTTTCTTTTTCCCAGACCTGCTATACAATGATTATGTAAATCAAGATTTTGAAATATAATGCAGCAATTGGTTATACCACGGTAGAAGAAAACCGAAGTTTCAAATTAGCAGTACTGGTGATGTGATTTTGTATGTTAGAATGACGTATTTGTAATGGTTTTCAATTTTTGGTTGACTCTCGACTGTCAAATAAAGTTGGAAAATTTTATTTATTAAGTTTCCATATTTGAGAATGTGAACATGACATGTTTATGGGTCAATGGAATATCTTTAGGGCTTTTTATTTTTAAGTTTAATGGTAAATTAACATGTTTTATTAAAATAGTTTTAATTGTATATTTAAGTTTTTTTAATAGATTTGATGAAAGTATTATTAAGAAAAGGTAACGGAATTTAATATGTGAAATATTTTAATGAGATATAATTTATTACTTAGATAATCTAATAAGATAATTACATGTGAAAAATAATAAAATAAATAAATAATTGATGAAGTTAAAAAATAACTCTTAATTTAAAGAAAATAAACATAATTATTATTATTTTTAAATGAATGCATATTGAGAAATTTCAAAAGATAATTAATAAATCAAATCGAAAATCTTTGGATGTGTGCATAGGTTAATATCACTAATTGCAATAATTTAGTTAAATACCCTTTAAGATTAAAGGTAAGTTGATTTTGATTTGCACAAAAGATGTAATCTAATTACAATTAAAATTTATAATTTTAGGTATTCTAAAATAAATTGAATTTTTTAAATTTATTCTGAAATGTTAAGCATTAAATTGTAACATCTCGAAAATCGGAGGTTAGTAGAATCAGGTTTGGGAATCGAGAGAGAGTGGTCATGCCTTAATTTTTAAGATTATCTATGCATTTTTAGAAAATAAATGAGGTATTGGTAAATTTTGTAAATTTTGAAATGAGGTCCCAAGTTTGAATCCCTTCCTTTGTGAAATAATTAAATTTTACAAAATTCCTTGTTTTTTTAATGTGTGTGCCATCCGTACCCTTGAACCCTAACTATAAATATAACTTTTTACTGTATTTTTTAGCCTTTAATTCAACTTTTACCTACCCAAGCCGTTCACCACTTCCTCTCCTCTTTTCTCTTCAATTTTCTTTCTTTCTCCCATTGTTGTTGTCACCTACACCTAGTTTTACCATCTCTTTCTTCTTTTTCTTTCTGCCACAAGATTCGTTAACATATTCTCCACCATATTGTTGTCATTTTTCCTCATTAAAATTAGCCTCAAATCTGAAATCTTGAACTCCAAGATCGACCCCGAACATTGCCAAGAAAGTGCATTGTCGTTTCTCTGAATTGTCGTTTCTCTCGACCAGCTTGGGTAATGTCTCTTCTCTCTTTAATTTCTTAATTAATCTTGTCCATTAAAAATCAAAATTTACAAACTTTGAATTTGGGGGATTTTAAATGATTTCAAAGGTATTTTTCCAGAATTTAACGAGATCTCAAACCGTTTTAAAATTCAGCACCAATTTTGGCCACCATGGGTGGTGGTGCGTGCGCCTATGTGCAAGAAAGGGGGTTGTTTTATTTCTTGGTTCTTGCCTATATTTTTTCAGAATTAATTTGAGTTCTTGAACCCTCCTAATAAGCTTTTAAACCCATTTCAATTAGGGAAAAATTTTCTTGATCGATAGGCCATTAGGATCCCACAAATTGTGAAGCGTAAGTGTAATTAAGGGTAACTAGTTTGTTATTTCGATATAATTGTTGGGTAATTGTTATGATTTGATTAAATGAAGTAATTTAATCATTAATTAACTACTGATTTTCCAGTATATTATTGAATTAGGTGCTGACTCAAACATCTTAAATCATCCGTAAAGGCAAAGAACGATTGTACGTACAGTTTGCATCGATACAGTGTAAGAAATCTAACTAGTTTGGATTCATAAAAATGCGGTTGCAGCAATACAAGAAAGAGTTTAAAGCTTTAACAGAGAAGAAACTGCAGAGAATAGTTTTTATTTGTATATATATATGTTTTTTAAGTTATTCAGTATTCAGCCCTTTAAATAGCTGAGTTACAACGTAGGTTGTTTCCAAAAATATCAATTCTGAGAATCAGAATACTAACAATTCCCTTCAAAATAGGGATATGCTCTAACTGTGAAACAAATTTATTGGATTTCAAATAAACAAGAAATCAAACTAACGTTCCTTAAGCAAATAACTAAAAATTCTGAATGATCCATATGTTTTAGAGCGTATTGATGATGTGCCTTTTTTTCATACTCCATTGCATGTAGCTGCCTCTGCCGGGCATATTGAGTTTATGATGGAGATGATCAAATTAAAGCCAACTTTTGCAAGAAAGCTAAACCAAGCTGGGTTTAGCCCCATGCACTTGGCTCTGCAAAATCACAGAACTCATGCAGTGCTTCGACTCCTCAGGTTTGATGAAGGCCTTGTCCGTGTCAAAGGTAGGGAGGACCTCACTCCTCTGCATCATGTGGTTCAAAATGAAAACTTGAATCTTTTGAAAAAGTTTCTTGAGGTTTGTCCTGAGGCTATTGAAGATATGACTGTTCGAGATGAGACGGTTTTCCATCTTTCTGTGAAAAACGACATGTTCGAAGCTTTCCAAGTCTTGGTGGGGTGGCTTATGAGACGCTGGTATGAGTCACCCCGATGGGAGAAAGAACTACTGAGTTGGCCAGACATTGATGGCAACACTGTTTTACACATTGCAGCTATCAGAAACAGACCTCGGGTATATGCTAATTTTTGTCATTAAGTCAGTTATTGATGAGTATATATGTATGATAAAAGGGTAACTTATATGAATATTTTATTAACAGGTGGTAAACGTATTGCTGGAACACATGAGGCGAGACCAAATCAATGCCAAAAATTTGGAGGGATTGACAGCACTAGATATCCAATCACAATACCCATGGAATGAAAGGCAAGCGGATAAGATTATAGATATGCTAAGCAAAGCAGGAGGTTTGAGTGGTTCCTCTTCCTCGCTTCCCAATACCTCCATCTCTTCATTCCACATCGAATCTTTAAAAGACAAGATGTCACGGTCTCAAAAATGGGCAACAAGAGCAGGTCGAGTAAAGAAGGGTATGGCACATGAGATGCGCAACACATTTCTAGTAGTGACAGTGCTAATTATAACAACCACTTACGAAGCCTCTTTAAACCCTCCAAAGATGCCTGATGACAGTCCATCCATGAAATACCAAGTCCCTTCAAGTCAAGATGAGCCTCTTCCTCTCAACACATTTTTGCATAAAACCGACTTCAATACTGCTCCCATACCCAGTCCCTCCGCAATTGACGTTTTGGATCTAGATGATTGGACATTTAAATACTCCTCATTTTTGTTTTGCAACACGTTCACCTTTTGGGTAGCAGTGTTCTTAACAGCACTTCTCCTACCACCTCATTCATTCTCTTCCTTGATTCTCCTAACACTTTCCTTCTTTGGGAGATCTTACATGAATTTATTTGATGTTTCCGCATGGTCATGGGGAGATTCATATGAGTTTTCCAATGAAAACGCACACTTATTATATGTTGTAGCCTCCTTTTGTAATGTTTTCTTCTCAACGTTGCTAGTTTTCCTTGTATCATACCAGACAATATTTTATTTTTGCAGTAGGGTAAACATTACCAAACCAAAATTCTTCTTCCTCCTACTAGTCGTTGTCATTGGCTGCATGGTTTTTATGTTTGGTTAGCTTAGTGATGTGATGGCCATCGATAAATAAAATCAAGTTTGGTGAATGTACCATTTCATTCCATTGATAAAAGAAGTTTATCTTTAAGTTTTAAAGTTGTTATATATCATCTATCTTGCTCCATATATAAATATGGAGTGCAAATCTATTAAATACTTAAATGTGATAGACTACAACATCATTCTAATATATTAAATTTAAAATATTTTGATATTATTAAAAGCAATGATTAAATTATTTTAACATACAATATCTTTTCTTAAGAGTATTGATTTTATTTTTAGCTTTTAAAAAAGAAAAATAAAAACAAAATTTAATTAACAAAATTTTTATACAACGCCTCAAATTTATGTTTTCTTTACACTAATAGTAATATCTAACTAAATCAAAATTCAATCGACAAATAATTTAAATTATTGATAAATTAAAATCTATATTATATATTATACTTTAAAATATTTATGATATAAACATATATTAATATAATACCGACATATTGATTATTGATTGTCGTGTTTAACTAAGACTAGTATAGCGTTTTAAGGTCAGATGGGACCATTGAAGAAACTTTTACCTCTAAGTGCCAATTCTTTGGATTGGGAAAAAAGAAATTAAAAAAAAAATAAAAAGTGCTAGTACTTTTTCTTTTCTTCTTTTTGTTTAAGATTTCTATGGCTTGGGACCATACGAGAATTATATGTTCTACTTTCAATTTGAAATAGGAGGATTTGCATTAATAACAATATTGATGTTAATCGATTAAAACATTGAACTTAACACAAAAGAATTTAATAGGAAGAATGTTCATGATGCTAACAATTCTAAACTTGATTTTTAAATTGAAAAATAAAAAGATTAAATCTTAAAAATAAAAGTAGATAGACTAATTAGATTTCAAATATACAAAAGTGTATAAGAAGTTAAAGTATATTTTAACATTCTATTTTTATTTTATAATTTTACACAATTAAATAATCAACCTAATATAGAACTGGGCGAAAAATTCTATCTTCTTTTAAGGATGTTGAGTTTATTTCAAGCCTTAAAACAAACCAGCAAAAACAAAATAAAATCGAAAGAAAGACCAAGTTGTCACTAGATAACAATTCTACGTTGGATTGCACCGATGAGGTTCCGGTCCACAATGGGCAAAAAGGTGAGAGTGATCCGATTAAGTGAATAAATTTGAGAGGGGGGGGGGACTTTCATCGTTGTAAAGTGAAAAAGCTAAGGGAGTGATTACAAATTGATTATTATTTCATATGCAAATTCAATTTTAATTTAAAATAACTTGAAGGATAAATTCAATAAATTTAGTGTTTTTCATTTATGATATATGAACTTTTATTTCTCAAGTTTTTATAAAATAAAGGCTGTTAGGGTTGTTGCGTATGTATGCATGTGTGCGTGCCTTGCATGGCTGACACTAGCAAACAGTTTCTCTCAGTTAGTACTTAGTATATAAGCTGAGCGATAGTTGCTGAAATGTGTGAGTTCCGGAATAATGAAAGTTCAAGTTTATGTTTCTATTTACTTTCGTGCATGGCAAGTTTTCTCAGCTGCCAAACAGCTAAATATCATCGTTTGATGTTCTTAACTATCGATTTGTTGGAGCTTAGAGAAGTTGAGAGAGCAAATATAGAGAAAAACAAGGAGAATACTTAGCAGAATTTTTGAACTGCTTTCAAATTCTCTCTGTCGAAACTGTTTTTTTGAAAACAAAAATTTAATTGTCGACTTTAAAAATAAAATTGGGGTCGCCACCGATCCTTTATTAAGGTGTGATCGAGCTTAAAAATTATGTTGGTCTACGAATTTTGAGAAAACGAGTTCGGAAGTCTGTTACGCACGAGAAAGGGTTAGCACCCTCGTAACGCCCAAAATCGGTACCAAATTGATTATTTGATGTCTTTGTGTCAAAAGTTAAAAAGATTTTAAAATAAGCTTGAATGATGAAATTTGCAAAAGGATAACCAATCGTTCAAGTCATGTAAAGAAATCAAGTCCCAATACGTTAGGGTACAATTCCTCATAATTCCCCAAACTTGAATATCACTTTTATTTTATACGAAAATCTTCATTTCGAGAAAGTAACATGTTACACCCAATACGTTAGGGCACAACGAGTTAAGTTCCCAAAAATGATTTTTATGTATTTTGAATAAAAAATATTCTCGGTCATTTAGGATTGACAAAGAAAATCAGAACCCAATACGTTAGGGCTCAATTTCCCTCGATAATCCCAAACTTCCAAAAGTGCTTTTATTAAAAAAAAACCTTTAAATCAAAAAAATAACTTTGATGAAGGGTTAAAACCAAAATATATTTTCATAAGGGTATGTTAAAGAGCTAATATGCAATATGATACAGATCCTTTAATTTTCAGCATACACGAATAAATATTTGCAAATATATATATACAAATACAATATAACAATAAAGTTGCAAAGATATATACGCATATATCTAACACATATACAAGTATACATACCAATAAAAGGAATAAAATACACCCAATAAAACAAACACAAAAACATGTATTCAAAATAAAATAAAGGAAAAAATGCATATGTATATATTTACAAAATAGAAAAAAATGTATAAGTCTATATATTTACAACATAAAGGAAATGTATATGTATATATTTATAAAACATAAAATATATAAAAGTTAAAAAGATAAGGAAAATAAATAAAACGTATGTAAATAGGCATATGTATTAAATAAAACGACGCATGTATGTATATATTATATACAACAGTGCATGCATGTTATAAAATAATAATAATAATAATAATAATAATAATAATAATAATAATAATAATAATAGAATAGTATAACATAATTTAAAAAATAATAATAATGAAACAGTTTAAAAATGATAGAAGGACTAATTTAAAACTTAAAAGCAGTAATTTGGCGGCAAATCAGTAATTAAACAAAAATAGCGAAACAGGACCAAAATGAATGCGAGACAACAAAAGGGACCAAAAGAAAATATTTCGCCCTTCAAAACGCAGCACTTTGCAAGACTCAAATGAAATCAAAGCAAAATTTTGGGAAAAATTGAAAAGTAAAACAAAACTTAATTACAAAGTGATAGAAAATCGGAAGGACTAAAAGTGAAATTAGCCCCTCCATTAAGAAACGCGCCGATCTTGGGACCGGGTCAGGTCGACGCGCTGATCTTGCCCTCATTAAACGGCGTCGTTTCAATTTTATTATAAAACCAACATTTTTTAAAAAAATCACTTTCGCCATCTTTTCAACAAAACAAACTTATGAACCCTAGCCTCCTCTGCTAGGGTTCCCACATTCACCGCCGCCATTTTCAAGAACCCCACGCCATGACTTTAATCGTAGTCCTAGCCTCCGGTCGAGACAGAGGAAGGAGCAGAACAGCGACAAGGCAAGGTCAGTTTCTCTTTTCCCTTTTATTCTTGTTGAAAAATAAAACAAAACAAAATAAAATAAGAAAATAACAATGTAGTTCACCTAAAAGCAAATCTTTGTATTCGGTGTTATCTCTCGACAAGATTCGACTATATTTGTCGATTTTCCCTTTTTTCATGAAATCTCTCCCTTTTATATTTTTATAATCTGTTTATATAACCGAAATAAAACATCCAAATATCAAATAAAATAAAAAATCCATATTTTCTTGTTATTGTTGCGATGAATACGATGTTGGATCCGCTTTTCTCGCAGTGCGTGGAGGCGCAAGGAGTGGCATTTACGGAGGGGTGGTGCGCAGACGGAGGCGCGCAAAGAGGGGTGCACGATAGTTGCGGCGGCTGGTGGTTTCTTGCTTAGGGTTTCTGCTGAAATTTAGTTAATGGGCTGTTAGGGTTTGGGCCTAGGTTTAGTTTATTCTTGTTTTGTAATGGTCTGGGCCAATTGGGCCTTATTACAGCTGCCCCTCTTTGCTCGTTGTCGTGTAATGGGAACAGAGAAAAGACTAAAAAGCTCAATTGTGCCCGGTCTTACTGAGCTTCAACTTCTTCAATGATTTTCTTCTTCAAGTAGCCTCATTCCTTCCTACTGCATTTTCAGAGGTATAGGAACTAGTGCTTCGATCCACTCCACTGCAACGTCAGGGAGATAAGATTCGTACTTTGTGGCTTCTCAAAAGAAAAATTTGCTATCTTTAGTCTGCTCCACTACAACTTCAGGGAGATAAGACTTATAGCTTCAACTAGTTCTGCTACAATTTAAGGGTAAATCTTGATGCAATCTGCTCTACTGCAACTTCAGAGAGATGAGATCTGCGGTTTTAATCCACTCCATCGCAACTTCAAGGAGATAGGATTGGTTACTTTTGTCTGCTCCACTGCAACTTCAGGGAGATAAGACTTGTAGCTTCAACTAGTTCACCACCAGTATGGGAAGACAATATCTGCTTTCTTCGATATACTTCACGCCAATACATGAAGACAAGATATGCTTTTTCAATCGATTCCACTGCCGACCGGAGAGGTAGAATTACTGGCTTCAATATACTCCACTGCAACTTCAGGGAGGTAAAATCCACCATCTTCGATCTGCTCCACTACTGGTTAGGGAGGCAAGATCTGTAATCTTCAATCTACTTCGCCGCCGGTATGGGAAGATAAAATATGTATATTCGATCCACTTCGCTACCAATATAGGAAGACAGGACCTACTATCTTTGATCTCCTTCACGCCAGTACATGAAGACACGATCTGTTTTCTTCGACCTACTCCACCACCAGTATGGGGAGACAAGATCTGTTTCGTTGATCTACTTCACGCCAGTACATGAAGACAAGATCTGCTTTCTTTGATCTGCTTCGCAACCAGTATGGAAGACAATATCTGTTGACTTTGATCTACTTCACGCCGATACATGAAGACAAGATCTGCTTTCTTTGATCTACTCCACCACCAGTATGGGGAGACAAGATCTGTTGACTTTGATCTACTTCACGCTGATACATGAAGATAATATCTACTTTCTTTCGATCTGCTTCGCCACCAATATGGAAAGGCGAGATCTGTATATTCGATCTACTTCACGCTAGTACATGAAGACAAGATCTGTATTCCTTCGCTCTGCTTCGCCACCAGTATAGGAATGCGAGATCTGTTATCTTTGATCTACTTCACGCCAGTATATGAAGACAAGATCTGCTTTTTCCTTCGATCTACTTCGCCACTAGTATGGGAATGCGAGATCTGTATATTCGATCTACTTCACGCCAGTACATGAAGACAAGATCTGTATTCCTTCGATCTGCTTCGCCACCAGCATGGGAAGGCGAGATCTGTTATCTTTAATCTACTTCACGCCAGTACATGAAGACAAGATCTGCTTTTTCCTTCGATCTGCTTCGCCACCAGTATGGGAAGGCGAGATCTGTATATTCGATCCACTTCGCTACCAATATAGGAAGACAAGACCTGCTGCTTTTCAACCTACTCCACTGTTGTTCAGGGAGATAAGGCTTTATGATTTCACCGATCTGTTCTCTGGGGAACATGACCTGTATAATTCACTTTATGAACCTAACTATGCCTAATGATTAGGATGTCATGATCAAATGAATCAAATGCTCCTAACTAGGCGTGTGTGAATGACATTTGAATGAATGCAGAATGTTATTTTTTCGAGAATGATCCCTCATTTTCACTTAGGTTATCATTACTCAAAGTTTATTTAAAGTTTCATCGCTAATGTGCTATAGCACCCTCTTGCTCAGCTGGCGTCTCGAAAGAAACACTTGACCAGATTGCCCCCCACTGTAAACCTCCAAGTTTGATCCATTGGGATGCAAAATTTATACCATCTTTCTCCCGTTGTAACCCAAAAGTAAAAAGGTTTGGTCTTTTCTCAATCCTCTACTATCACAATTCAAGGATACAGGATATGAAACTCTTTGGCCCCTTACACCATTCCCAGGGTGTCATACCAAATTCTCATGCACAAATGAAGAATATTCCTTTCCAAGAACAACTTCTTCTTATTATTCGGTGATCATTGCCTGCTTGTTCATTGAAGCCTTGTCACCAACATGACACATTGCCAATTTGTCCAATCGATGTTTTAGGCAACAAAATTTAAAGGGATAGTCTGAATTTAGACTTTTCCTTATTAGATTTCCAACCTGGTGCGTTCTAAACAATAGTCCTGTTTTAGGTTCCTGTATTATTTAGAAACTTCTAGAGTAATATGCAAAACTTCCCTTGTGAAAGTTTTATTAGTCTATTAACCATTATTCTAATGCAACATGCTTGCAAAAAGATCATGGATAAGAATAGAGTTGGCTCTGAGCATAGCTCGAAATGAATAAATTATCAAGGATAATAAAAATGGATAACAAAGAAATTGATTTAGGAATGCGTATCTTGGCAATGAATGAAGTGTTCCAAAAATAGCAAAAACGGTATAAGGATTAGGTGCCCCAGACATCGCAGCTTGAACTTCTCTGTACAAACTTTCTGAAGACGATTTTGAGCTTAACATGTGTTTAGGAGATCTATCATACTCTATCGATGCCCCAAGATGTCGCATACCCTTTCCTGCTGATTCTGGTATAGCAAGACCATCAGATATCCTATTCGATCAAGATTTAAGTCGCCTGATTACTTCATGCCCCATTCGATCAACATTTGAGCCGCCCTTTTTTGGGTTTTCAACTCAAATCCCCTTTGGTCTAAGGCGCCCTTTGCGAGTTTTCACCTTAGCCTCTCCTTTTTTTTTTACTCAATGCTCCCTTTGTAGGGTTTCACCGGTCTCTTTTTTTGACTCAAAGCGCCTTTGTAGGCTTTCACCTTGGTCCCACCTTTTTGAGCGAGTATTTCTGGTGAATCTGAGTTTACAGGACTTTGTAAATTTTACCATCCATCTCACTCAAGATCAAAGCTTCTCCGAAAAGGCTTTCTTTATAACATATGGACCCTTCTAATTTGGCCTCTATCTTCCTCTAAAATCCTTTTGTATAGGAAGGATCTTTTCAACACTAGTTCCTCTTGTGAAATTCTTTGGGACGAACCTTGGTCTTCCTCTTAGGATAAAATGTAGAGAAATGACAATTCGACTTCAATGAGTAAAGCTATGATAAGCCAAAGAGGAGGATATTGCCCAAAGAAAGAAAGTTTCTTGCATCGTTCATAGCATCGATGTTGAACCTCTCGCCCATTTCGACATCATGTGTTATTCGATTACAAGCTAGTGCTTAACCCGAGCATATCTGGGTATGACCATGTGAAGACATCATTGAATTATTGGGGTAGCTCTATAAGGTCCCGCCGTCTTTGTGATCATGTCAATTCCAATCTTCACCAAGCTCACAATTTCGATAATTCATTGTGATGTAGGATCATCTATCCTCTTATTCTATCACCCTCCTCAAGTCCGGAGATAAGCTACAATCTATGTCATCTTCAAAGTCATGAGATCCTCTAAACACATGTCTCACTCAAAAGGAAATTTTGAGTGCATGAAAGGCGTCACTCATGACATTGATATCGGGGACCCATAGTAGGTATCTGAGAATATACAAAAGAATGTATGAATAATATGAATGAATGGTTTGGTAGAAAAAATCCAAAAAAAATGAAAAAAATGTAAAGAATGAAAGAACATTTGCTCAAAGATGATTGCAATAATGTATTTCATTAAAATAATAATGTTCAGACGTGAGCCTATTTCACAAAGAAATCCTTATTGCTTCTAGGCTGAAAGCAACAAGTGTGTTCTGAACATTACTCTAACAGACTCTAAATACTTCAGGGGTTTCCTCCGCAGTCTCATTATTTAGAACACCTCTAAGGCAAATATCTAACAAGGACCCTTTAAATTGTGTCTGCATATATGGCATCGATGTGCAAATTTCTCACCACTTCTTCATACATTGCAGTCCCTCCATCCTCAATCATGATTGGGTAGCGGATTTTCTGCGCTAGACGAGTCACCAAACTTGACAATACCCATGTTGATAAGTCTTTCAACTTGCTTCTTGAAGGCGGTGCAATTCTCAATCGAGTGTCCCGTAATTCCCGCGTGGTAGTCACATTGTGTGTTCGCATCATACCATTCGGGATACGGAGGTTGTAGAGGCTTCACATGAAAAGGGGAAACAACATGTGCATCAAACAAATTTTGATACAGTTCCTTATACGGTACTGGGATTGGTGTAAACTGGAACTTTTCAGTCTTTATGTTGGAATCTTGCCTCGATGGATTTTGTTGATTACCAACCACCTTTCTTGGCTAAACAGTAACTGATTTAGAGTAACCCGTGTTGTTCACCTCATTTTCTCTTCTTTTTGAGACTGACCTCTTGTTACTCTCCTCTATATCAATTTTCCCACTTCTTATCGCATTTTCGATCATTTCACCATTCATAATTATGTCAGAAAAGCTTTTTGTAGCATTTCCTAACATATGCATAATGAATGGGGCTTTCAGTGTGTTAATAAATAGCATGGTCATTTCTTTCTCCAAGAACGGTGGCTGGACTTGGACTACGACTTCCCTCCATCTTTGTGTATATTGCCTGAAGCTTTCACTCGGCTTCTTCTCCATGTTTTGAAGGGTGATTCTATCAGGAGCCATGTCCGTCACATGACTATACTGTTTCATGAATGTTTGTGCCAAGTCCCTCCATGAACCAATCGTGGTACGGCTCAGCTGATTGTACCACTTAGATGCTGCCCCTGCAAGGCTGTCTTGGAAACAATGTATTAAGAGTTGATCATTGTTAACATATCCCGCCATCCGCCTACAGAACATGGTGATGTGAGCTTCTGGGTAGCTTGTCCCATTGTACTTTTCAAATTCAGGCATCTTAAACTTATGAGGGAGTACTAAATCTGGCACTAGACTCAGCTCTTTTGCGTCAATGCTTCGATAACTTTCAGTGACCTCCATCGCCTTGAACTTCTCCTCGAGCCACCTACACCTTTCCTCTAACTGTTTCGGTAACTCCTCCTTCATTCTTTCCTTCTCAGCCGCTTCATCAAAGTCAGGAATGGTAGAGTTAATAGGATTGTTTTCGGGATTAGAACCCGATCTAGTTTGGAGGTTCGAAACACCAGCTCGTAACTGCTGAGGCATGATGGTGACGGTAGATTTGCGCGGGTATTCAGCTTGAGCTCGCTCATGTGGAGGGGTGAAACCTGGTGGATAGAGAGGTTCATCATCATTTCCCTCATCGACATCTACCACGGGGCCCTTTCCTTTGTCACCTCCCTTAGTTATTAGTCGGGTTAACTTTGCCACTATATCCTCTTGAGATTCCCGCATCTTCTCAGACATCTCTTGTTTCATCTTGTCTAACCGCTCCTGCATTTGTAGCTGAAGCCGGTCCTGCATCTCCTTCTAACACTGTTCGAGTTTTTCCAATCTCTGATCCATATCTTTAATCTTTGCTCGAGTGCCGTAACGGTGTTTGGTTGGTTGGTTGGTTTCCAGGTTGACTGAGCAAAGATTTTAGTTCATTAGGATCATTTAGAGGTGTCTAATGCATATGATGTAATGAAATGCAAATGCATATAATGAATGCCTAAAGAGATGTTAACCTTGATTCAATTACATTTAAAAAAACTTTACTAGAAGACAAATTTCTTTACATAAAGCAGATATATATATACGGCTTTGCCCTCATATTCCAGTCGAATACATATTCTCCTTCTCCATCCGGATGCTAGGATAAACCTTGCCAATTCTTCAAAAGGGACGTCTCTTCTATATCTTTTTGCTTGATCCTGGTTAATATCCATCATCTGCCCATCTTCATAATGCTCATCGGCTTCTTTAAGGAAGTTAGATAGTCGGAAACTCTTGAATAATCAGCTTGAACCATCGGGTCATGAAGTAAAGCCACGAACTCTTCTGTCGCCCTTCTTGTGTTTCTCGGAATATATTCAGGCAGCCGTATTATTTTCTATTTTATCAAGAAATCCATATTCTATGACAAGCTTTCTAAGTTAGTAATCGAATGTGAATCAACACCTCTTTTCTATAATGCAAATGCAATGTAATCTGATGTCATGCAATCAAAACAAAATAAACCCAAGTCAGTATCAGGTATAAATATTAAATCCAATACAATCAAGAAATAATAAAAACTCCTAGTCAGGTATCTACTAAAGTTTAGAGTGTTTCTACCTAAGGTAAGTTCCTAAAGCTCACTATATGAGGTTTAGTTTCTAGAGTAAGGGTACCCGAACCAGCAGATTTCTTGATCCTCACCCATTATAAGCTCATATGGATCGAGTTCAGTTCAGGGGGATACATTTCCCTATGGCTGCACGGAGATGAAAATCTCACGAAGACATAAGTACGGATGTATCCCAGAAGCGGTCCACTACCCTGCACGAAGGTGAAAACCTCACGAAGGACTAGTTTCTCGCTCCCACTTAAGGGGTAAAATGCAAAAATGCAAATGCAATGTTACCAACATACCATGCTGAAAAATCAATGAGTACGAAGGGAACTCATGAATTTTAAAAACTTTTGATTTTTGACACAAAGACAAACATAATCATTTATGGCTCGACTCTATAAGGTCCCCAGCGGAGTCGCCAAGTTGTCGAAACTGTTTTTTTGAAAACAAAAATTTAATTGTCGACTTTAAAAATAAAATTGGAGTCGCCACCGATCCTTTATTAAGGTGTGATCGGCTCACCTTAAAAATTATGTTGGTCTACGAATTTTGAGAAAACGAGTTCGGAAGTCTGTTACGCACGAGGAAAGGTTAGCACCCTCGTAACACCAAAAATCAGTACCAAATTGATTATTTGATGTCTTTGTGTCAAAAGTTAAAAAGATTTTAAAATAAGCTTGAATGATGAAATTTGCAAAAGGATAACCAATCGTTCAAGTCATGTAAAGAAATCGAGTCCCAATACGTTAGGGTACAATTCCTCATAATTCCCCAAACTTGAATATCACTTTTATTTTATACGAAAATCTTCATTTCGAGAAAGTAACATGCCACACCCAATACGTTAGGGCACAACGAGTTAAGTTCCCAAAAATGATTTTTATGCATTTTGAATAAAAAATATTCTCGGTCATTTAGGATTGACAAAGAAAATCAGAACCCAATACGTTAGGGCTCAATTTCCCTCGAAAATCCCAAACTTCCAAAAGTGCTTTTATTCAAAAAAAAAACCTTTAAATCAAAAAAATAACTTTGATGAAGGGTTAAAACCAAAATATATTTTCATAAGGGTATGTTAAAGAGCTAATATGCAATATGATCTGAGATCCTTTAATTTTCAAAGATACACGAATAAATATTTGCAAATATATATATACAAATACAATATAACAATAAAGTTGCAAACATATATACGCATATATCTAACACATATACAAGTATACATACCAATAAAAGGAATAAAATACACCCAATAAAACAAACACAAAAACATGTATTCAAAATAAAATAAAGGAAAAAATGCATATGTATATATTTACAAAATAGAAAAAAAATGTATAAGTCTATATATTTACAACATAAAGGAAATGTATATGTATATATTTATAAAACATAAAATATATAAAAGTTAAAAGATAAGGAAAATAAATAAATAAATAAATAAAACGTATGTAAATAGGCATATGTATTAAATAAAACGACGCATGTATGTATATATTATATACAACAGTGCATGCATGTTATAAAATAATAATAATAATAATAATAATAATAATAATAATAATAATAATAATAGAATAGTATAACATAATTTAAAAAAATAATAATAATGAAACAGTTTAAAAATGATAGAAGGACTAATTTAAAACTTAAAACAGTAATTTGGGGGAAAATCCGTAATTAAACAAAAATAGCAGAAACAGGACCAAAATGAATGCGCAGACAACAAAAGGGACCAAAAAGAAAAATATTCCTGCCCTTCAAAACGCAGCACTTTGCGCAAGACTCAAATGAAATCAAAGCAAAATTTTGGGAAAAATTGAAAAGTAAAACAAAACTTAATTACAAAGTGATAGAAAATCGGAAGGACTAAAAGTGAAATTAGCCCCTCCATTAAGAAACGCGCGGATCTTGGGACCGGGTCGGGTCGACGCGCGGATCTTGCCCTCATTAAACGGCGTCGTTTCAATTTTATTATAAAACCAACATTTTTTTTAAAAAAAAATCACTTTCTGCCATCTTTTCAACAAAAACAAACTTATGAACCCTAGCCTCCTCTGCTAGGGTTCCCACATTCAGCCGCCGCCGTTTTCAAGAACCCCCACGCCGCGGCTTCAATCACCGTCCTAGCCTCCGGTCGAGACGGAGGAAGGAGCAGAACGCGACAAGGCAAGGTTAGTTTCTCTTTTCCCCTTTTATTCTTGTTGAAAAATAAAACAAAACAAAATAAAATAAGAAAATAACAACGTAGTTCACCTAAAAAGCAAATCTTTGTATTCAGTGTTATCTCTCGTATCAGTATTCGACTATATTTGTCAGGATTTTCCCCTTTTTTTCACTGAAATCTCTCCCCTTTTATATTTTTATAATCTGTTTATATAACCGAAATAAAACATCCAAATATCAAATAAAATCAAAAAATCCATATTTTCTTGTTATTGTTGCGATGAATACTGATGTTGGATCCGCTTTTCTCGCAGGTACATGGAGGCGTGCGGAGCGGCATTTACGGAGGGGTGGTGCGCAGACGGAGGCGTGCAAAGAGGGGTGCACGGTAGTTGCGGCGGCTGGTGGTTTCTTGCTTAGGGTTTCTGCTGAAATTTAGTTAGTGGGCTGTTAGGGTTTGACTTATAGTATCAAAATGAAAGCAAAATTCAACAGCTGCATCAACTTTAGCAGTTGCATGCACTTCATCTAGGAATATTACAGTAGTTTGATTTTCAAGCTTGATCTTCAATACTTCTTCCGTATAACTTGTGCTGCATGGTTTGCTCCGTGGCTGCTTCATGTGACACATGCAGGCCAACTTCAACACTCCTCTTTGGCTTGCATGCTGCAAATTCCCATTTTTGCTCTTAAATCTTCAAATCTTGACACACTAAAGGGGTTAGTCAAAATGTCAGCAACTTGATCTTCAGAACTGCAATGAATCAGTTTCACCTCTTAAGTTTGCTCAATCTCTCTAACAAAATAAAACTTGATCTTAAAATGCTTTGTTCTTCTATAGAACGCTGGATTCTTTACAATTGCAGCAACAGATTGGTTGTCGCACATAATCTCTGTTTCTTCTCTTTGGTGTTGATTTAAATCATCCATGATTTTCCTTAGCCATATGGCTTGGTTGATGACTCACCTCGCCACATACTCGCTTCACTTGATTGACTAGCAATAACATTTTTCTTCTACAAACTCCAGCAAAAGATGGTTGATCCAAGAGTAAAAACATACCCTGAGGTACTCCTCATGTCATCTGTCGAACCAGCCAAATCACTATTAGCATAACCAACCAATTTTATGCTTTCAGCTTTGCTAAACAGCATTCCATAGCTCAGTGTACCTTTAATGTACCTGAGAACTCTTTTGGCAGCTTGAAAATGCTTCTTATTGCAGCAATGCATGAATCTTGATAGCAGATTCACAACAAACGTAATGTCTAGTCTAGTGGCAGTCAGATATAGCAAACAACCTACCAAGCTCCTATAGACAGATTCCCTAACCTGCTCAAAGTCACATTGGCTCAATAGTTTCTCTCCAATGGCAACTGATGTGCTTATTGCCTTGTAATTCAGCATGGAGAATTTGCTTAAAATCTTTGAAGCAAAAGCCTTCTCACTTAGAAATATTCCATGCTAAGTTTGTGGCACTTCCATGCCAAAGAAGTAAGTCATCTTTCCCAAATCAGACATCTCAAACATTTGCTCTATTTTGCATTTGAAGTCTATCAGCATTGCTTGATCTCCTCCTATCACTAGCATGTCATCAACATATAGAGACACTATCAGTTGAGTTTCACTACCTTGCTTCTTCACATACAAGGTAGGTTCACTGATGCTTCTTTCAAATCCAAGGCTAGCTAGATAGCCATCGATCCTGCTATACCAAGCTCTTGGTGCTTGTTTCAAGCCATACAAGGCTTTCTTCAGTTTGTACACCTTTTATTCTTCACCAGTAACTTTGAAACCTTTAGGCTATTCAACATATATCTCCTCATCAAGAAAACCATTGAGGAATGTTGATTTTACATCAAGCTGATGAATTTTCCACTGTATTTGTGCTGCTAAGGAAACTAGCAGCCTTATGGTGTTAAGCCTAGCTACTGGTGCAAAGGTCTTAAAGTAGTCAATGCCATACTTTTGGCTGAATCCTTTTACAATCAGCATTGCTTTTAGTTTGTTCAAGCTTCCATCAACGTTATGCTTGGTTCGAAACACCCATTTTACTCCAATGACCTTCTTGTTTGCTGGTCTCTCCACTAGCTGCCAGATCTGATTCTTCTAAATCATACTGATTTCATCAGCCATTGCCTGCTTCCAGCCTTGTTGAGCTTCAGCCTCTTCAAAGCTGTTTGGTTCAATTGCAGCCATTTGAGCTCTTTCATAAATCTCGGCCAATGGTCTAGTGCCTCTGACTGGTTCATCATCTATGTCTAATTCAAGACCATTTTGATCAATATTAATCTAGTTTGTTACAAGATCCTCAATAGCAGCCTCTGGCTCATTCTTGTCTCAATTTCAGGCCAATTTTTCATCGAATACAACATCCCTACTCACAAAGGCCTTGTTGGATAAAGGATCCAAGATCCTATAGCCTTTCTTGACACTGCTATAGCCCACCAGGATACCAGGTTGAGCTTTCTTGACCAACTTATCCCTCTTGACAGAAGGAACATGTGTATAACAGATGCAGCCAACGATCCACAGGTGAGCCAGTGATGGTTTGAACCCAAACCAAGCCCCGAATGGAGTATTCTAAGCCAAAGCCTTGGTTGGGAGCCTGTTTTAGAGGTATACGACAGTGTTAACTACCTCAGCCCATAAGGTTTTGGGCAAATTCTTCTAAAATAACAAGCATTTAGCCATATCCATCAAGCTTTTGTTTTTCCTTTCACTAACACCATTTTGTTGAGGTGTGTAAATTTTGGTGAGCTGGTGCTTGATGCCTGCTTCATCACAAAAGGATTGAAACTGAGCTGACATGTACTCAGTTCCATTATCAGACCTCAGTGTCTTGAGCTTACATCCTGATTCTATTTCTGCTGTAGCCTTAAACTTCCAGAACACAGAGGCTACCTCATACTTATGCTGGATGAAGTAGATCCAGAAATACCTTGAGTAATCATCAATGAATAAGATGAAATATTTACTGCCATTCAAAGACAGTGTCTTCATGGGACCACATATATCAGTGTGGACTAGCTGCAATCTTTTAGAAGCTCTCCAGGCTTTGTTTGAAGGGAATGGAAGTTTGACTTACTTTTCTAGCTGACATACTTCACAAACTTCCTCTTTCTCAATTGAATCAACAAAGTTTTCAACCAATTATTCTTTGGTTAGCTAAGCCATTGACTTGTAGTTAGCATGGCCAAGCCTTTTGTGCCACAGCTTGGATTCATCTGAAACAGCTGTGTAGGCACTATCTGAGCTTTTATTCTAGTCTACTACAAAGCTTCTATCAGTCATGGCCACTGACATAAGTTTGGATCCACTTGGATAACTAATTAGTCATTTCTTGCCTTTGAACACCACTGAATAACCCATTTCGAACAGATCAGCTATGCTAAACAGGTTTCTATCAATTTCAGGCACAAAAAAGACATTTCAAACAAGTTTGATACCTGTAGGAGTGCCTATCAGCACATCTCATTTACCTTCAACTTTGCTAAAGTGTCTATTTCTAACCTTCACCTTAGTTTTAAAGCTTTGTCAATTGACTTGAAAATAGCAGCATTAGGAGTCATGTGGTTTGTGCAACCACTGTCAATTAGCCATCTATTAGCTGCTTTTCTTTTGGCAGATGAGTAAGAGATTGCAAAGACTTGTTCTTCTTGATCACTACCTTTTTTCTGCTACTTGAGCTTCAGCTTTTGACTGTTGAGATTGTTTTTATCTCTGCTTGCCTTTGTTTTTACAGACTTTCTCAGCATGGCCAATCTTTTTGTAGAATTTACACTGCACATCAGGCCTGAACCAACAAACTTCACCCGGATGACTTAGCCTTCTAGAGTGCGGGCAGGGTGGATATCTTCTTGCACCATATGCTCTAGGCTTGTTTGACCAGGTCTTCTTTCCTTTGTAGGCTGAGGAGCTCGAGGCAGGTTTGCTCTTGGCTTGGAAGGTACCTTCTTGATGCTCCTCCAATCTGTTGGCTCTCTTTTACTCTTCAGCATAAAGAGCATTGATCAACTCTGTTAATAAGATGCTGGTCAGGTCCCCCGAGTCTTCAAGGGATGATATCTTTGCCTCATACCTTTCAGGCAAGGTTGAAATCACCTTCTCCACAATTCTCGCTTCACTGAATTGTTCTCCAAGTAATCTAATGCTATTTATAATAGCCATAATTCTATCTGAATATTGCTTCAATGTTTCTTCCTTCTTCATTTTCATGTTTTCAAAATCCCTTATCAAATTCAGTAGTTGTTGCTGCCTTGTTCTTTCAGTTCCTTGGAACTCCTCCTTTAACTTGTCCCAGACCTACTTTGGTGATTTACAGGCCATGATCCTTGTGAAGATCACATCCGACACACTTTTTTGAATGTAAGACATAGCTTTATGCCTTTTAGTTATTTATCAGCATGTTGCCTGATCTGAGCTACTGTTGGATTGGCTCTTAAAGGTGTTGGTTCAACATATAAGTTGACAACCTCTCATAGGTCAAATGCCTGTAAGTAGGTCTTCATTTTTACTACCCAAATGTGGTAGCCTTCTCTATTGAAGACAGGTGGTGTAGTTGGTGAAAAACCTGAGAAAGACATGGTTTTAAGGATTGAAATATAACAGGTCCACTAAGAAATGAGCTCTAGATACCAATTGTTGGGATTTTGGACAAAGATGAATGAAGGTTAACAAAAGCTTGAGCAACAATGTTGTATGTTTGCTGGAGAAAATAAATAGAATCAGACATGGAGAGCAAAAAATGAAAGAAAAGAAAGAGTTTTTGGAATGAATTACTTATTTTCATTCATTATCATCCTTTTTTATGGCATAATGCCAATACATATATCAGAAATACAACTGAACAACATAAACAAATTTCACCCAAACAACTACCTACTACCAGTAATTACATTGAAACTTGTTAAACTAAACTTGCAGACTTTATCAAAGCTGATTTAACAACTCAAACACTACCTAATTATATTAAATATGTTACCTACTTAGTTCAAATCTGACTAAGTTACAAAACATTACTTATAGTATCAAAATGAAACCGAAATTCAACAGCTGCATGCACTTCATCTGAAAATATTATAGCAGCTTGATCTTCAAGCTTAATCTTTAATACTTCATGCGCATTACTTGTGCTGCATGGTCTGCTCATTGGCTGCTTCATGTGCTGCATACAGTCCAACTTCAACAGTATTGCTGGAGCACATGAGGCGAGACAAAATCAACGCCAAAATTTTGGAGGGATTGACAGCTCTAGATATCCAATCACAATACCCATGGAATGAAAGGTAAGCGGATAGGATTGTAGATATGCTCAGTAAATTAGGAGGTTTGAGTGCTTCCTCTTCCTCGCTTCCCAATACCTTCATCTTTTCATTCCACATCGAATCTTTAATAAAAAAGATGTCACGATATAAAAAATGGGCAACAATAGCAGGTCTAGAAAAGAAGGGTATATTGCATGAGATGCGTAACACATTTCTAGTAGTGACAATGCTAATTATAACAACCACTTACAATGCCTCTTTAAACCCTCCAAAGAAGCCTGATGACCAAGGATTTAAATAGCAATCGGGTAGTGGAATAGCGGCCACTATATAGCGATAGCGGTGTCGTCCAAAAGCGCTACTGCTGAAAATAGCAGTGTGAAGCGGAGTCACACCAATAACGGTGGATTGCAGCCGCAATTTAACAAGTAACGGCCAATTACGGTAATAATGGGCCGCTATTCCCGTAATATTACAATAGGTGACTAAAAACGGACATGTGATAGATGCAGGAAAAGTAAATGGTGGCTAACGAACGACGACTGAAATTTTGATGAAATGTTGGCTTTTGAGGGCTTGAAGGTCGGAGAATAGCGGTGTTTACGAGATGGTTTCCCTGAGTTTGAGTCACTGAATGGATGTGTAAGTTTTGGGGAGAGGAAGAGACTGAGGTAGTCGAAGGGTCTGTTGAAAACTTGGAAATTAAAAAGAGATAAGCACAGAGGGGTTTTTCCAAGAACTTGTTGTTTTTCAGGAGCTTAGCCTTTAGATTTTTTCAGCTGAAATTAGGTAGTTTCTAGAGCACCCTCTATTACTTAGCTCGATATAAGCTTGTTTTCGGGCCTTTTATGACTATTTTATTTTGGGCTTTATTTGACTTTTTCTATTAAAAAAAAAGCAAAATAAAATATAAATATTTTCATTTAAGTATTTTAACATAAAAAATATATAAATATATTAAAAATATTTTTTTATTGTTGTATCCTATTGTATCAGTGTCCTCATTTTTTAAAAATTACCGTATCACCGTGTCCGTATTGTGTCGTACTCGTATTGCGTGTCCGTGTCCATGCTTCATAGCTAAAAATCATTAAAAGTGACTTTTTATAATTATAATTATAATTATAATTATAATTATAATTATAATTATAATTATTATGTTTTATAATAAGTTGTGCAAATTTTAAAAAAATTCACGACCGCGATACCCGTAGTGACCGCAATACCATCCGTTATGTACGCAATTGCGATAAACGCAACACGACAAAAAACGTGACTGCAAACGCAATTTAAATCCCTGCTGATGCAGTCCATCAATGAAATACCAAGTCTCTTTAAGTCAAGACCAGCCTCTCAATTCCCACACATTTTTGCAAAAAACCGACATCAACTCTGCACCCATACCCAGTCCCACCGCAATGGACTTTTCCGAAGAAGATGATTGGACACTTGAATCCTCCTCGTTTTGGTTTTACAACACTTTGACATTTCGGGCAGCAGTGTTTTTAACAGCACCTCTCCTACCACCTCATTTATTCTCTTCCTTGATTCTTCTAAACACTTGCCTTCTTTGGGAGATCTTACATGAATTTATTTGATGTTTCCTCATGGTCATGGGAACATTCATTCGAGTTTTCCAATAAAAACACACACTTATTATATGATGTAGCCTCTGTTTGTAATATTAGTTTCTCAATATTGCTGGTTTTCCTTGTAGAATACCAGACCATGTTTTATGTTTGCAGGAGGGTAAACATTACCAAACCAAAATTCTTCTTCCTCGTACTGATCGTTGACATTGGCTACATGGTTTTTATGTATGTTCCAGTTTAGTGGGTCCGTTTAATCTAAACTCCGAAACCGTAACGAAGTTTTCGGGTTTGTATTGTTGATGGTCATCGACAATAAAATCAAGTTTATTGCATTGGTAAAGTTCATCTTAAGTTTAGATTAAGTGATTTATGTTATTTTTTAAAAAAATTGGTGTCTTACTATTATTTTATAATTTTAATTAGTATAACATATATTATTAATGGTTAAATTTTTTAATACGTATTGTATTATTTAAGTTTTGAGAAAAAAAAGATAAAGTAAATACGAGAAATATTGATTTGAGTATGAATTCTTTTAAATTTATATAGACTAAATTTGGATGGGATAAAATGGGAAGTACATATTTTGGGTCGAGTTAGGCTTAGGTAAATAGGTTGTCTACAAATACTTTGTTAAATGGATGTGACAAGAATTTTAACTATTTTTTTAAATAGGAGGATGTCAATCAAACCCATGTCCTTTTACATTTACAACAATACTGATATTAGTAGAACTAAGACTCAACCAACCAAAGCACTATTTTTTAATTTTAGAGTTAGTATTTATATATATTATTATTTATGTAGAGTGAGTATTAATCAGCTGAATATGGTGAATTTAACCTTTTTTTTTTTAAATTAAATTTTATCATTAATCCTTCAAAAAAAAAAGTGATTTCAAAAAACTCTACCTCATCAACGCGGACTCAAAATATTTCCATCACTTTAGATTAATCTATACAATTTCAATAGCCTTTCCTGTACGAGCAGCTGTGAGGAAGGGACCGATTGATAGTAGGAGGAGACAAAATGGCAAGGAGAACTGCTTTATAAAGACCGGAATGGACGACAAGGAAACAATATAAAGCAAGAAAAGGCAGGCAAATTAAGTATATATTATTGGTAGTGGTGAAGGTTGAAAGAAATGCTTCTTCCATGGATTTTAGTTTTTAAGCATTTGGTATTAATTCGATTATGCCTTTGATATGTTGATAGTCAAAAGTTTAAAGAAAATGGCGCCCCGTGGTGTGAACGAGGAAGCCACCTTGATATCATGAAAAGAAATCATTATTATTTTATTGAAAAGGCTAATAGTTAAAGAATGATTGACCCAACTAGACAATTAGATAAAGTTCTTAGGCATGTCATATGTGAAGAAAATTTGAAGAAGAAGAAGAAGAAGAAGAAGAAGGAAGAACCTTCATCGTTATAAAGGTAAAGTACGTACAAAAGCAAAGGGAATGTTTACTTGGATTATTATTTGATATAGCACCATTTTTTTCAAGAGAGGCACGGGTTAGAAACACTTTTTAATTTAGAAAAAAATTATATATAAAATTTATATATTACCTCTTTTACAATTATATAAAATTTAATTTGCAAGTTTTAAAAATATCTCTTTAATATATAAACTAAATGATGCTTTCTTTTACTATTTAATTTGTTATGGAAACTTAGCAATATTTATTTTTAAAATAATAATAAATTATTTATCTATAGAAATGTCATGCCAGCAGTGATAATTTGATAAATTTAAATTTTATAAACATATATTATACATCAACAAAAAGAAAAAGAAAGGCAATCGATTTAAATGAAAGAAAGTAAAAAGAAGAAGGAATTACAGCAATATATATTATTACTATATTTATTTAAATCTCAATTGTAGAGTTAAAAAATTCTATTATCTATATATCAATAATTATCTTTAGAATAAAATGTATTCATATGAAATTTTTAGAGATCATTGTGTATCTTAGGGTCTTTTAGAAAATTTTAGACTTTTATGAAAAAATTTACAACTTTTGGTATTTTAAAGAAAATTTTTCAATTTTTTTATGATTTTTACTATTTTTCACGTGGAGAGATTCTAATCCATTTATATATCTAATTTAATTATAAACGAAATGAAATAAACCCATTCAAAAAGTAACAACAAAAAACTAGAATAAAATAAAGGAGATGCTACATTGACATATTATAAATGGGTATTACAAAATTGAGTACACCGCATTATGCATAATCGACCTAGACTAAGGAATAGCCAACATCCTATGAATGCAGCAAAGTACATAAAGTTAATACCATTGTCGAAAACGTCAACACTTGCAAATAAACAATAGCAAACAACTAAAATGGTTCCTTTTCAGAATTCATCATATAAAATAGGGAATAACAATAATCCTTGAGCTACACCCATGCTTATTCCATTTCCTAAATAATATATGATTGAAGGGAATATCCAACATCCCACTATTGAAACACTAATTTTTGACACCCGACATACAATACACATGGACAACATTAGAAGGAAAAGAATTCCTGAAAATATATTAAGAATTGCATATGTTAAATGGGTGGGGGCTATGAAAGATATTGATTCATCGAACGACACTGCAAGAAACGCTAATAGAACTTGAAGTGCAGTCCTAAACTCATGGGGAAAAGTTTTGAGTAGAGCTAGTGTTAGTAATAATGTTACGAGGAACACTAGATAGGTTGAAATATAGAAGAGAAGAAACTCCGATTCATCCATGACTGATTTCCTTGTACCCATTCATCAAATGATCCTTTGGACCTTGAGGTATTTTCACCTTGCCAAACGCCACCAGGTGGGCTTAGAGTGGCTTGGTAGGTTGCAGTTAGAAGCAGTCCTAAAATAACTAGCAAGGCGTTGCTGTCATCGGCTGATATATCGTCCATATTTTGAAAAATTAGTAGTGATGCTTTTGTCACATACATGACAAATTGTTTCTCCAACTTACGTTTAAAGTTTGAAACTACTGGAATAAAGCAGCCCTGCAGAATAGTTATGTTTTCTCTGTTATTATGTTGTTGTGCAACACCCAGTGCGGTCAAACCAACTTCATTGGTAGCATGCCTATCAGCCTTGCAATTTAATAGTAGATTTAAGCACCTGTTCAATTGATAGTTTAGGATATAAAAGGCTAGAATCAATTAATCATGTCTGTAAAGCAAAAAAAAAAAAAAAATCTATGTAATATTAATTACTATTGAAGCAGTTGAGTCGAACCTTGGGTTGATTATGGATAGTGGCTATGTGTAGTGCAGTGTTGCCATCTTTGTCTTTCCGGTTCACCACTTCCCAATGATAGTCTTTTCTCTTAAGCGTTGGAATTAGGAGTTGGAGAACGTCCAGTCTATTGTTTTGGATTGCAATATGCAAAGCAGTGCGATTCTCAATCGTAACATCTTGGATAGAATCAGGAGAAGGTTCTAGAAATGTATCCAACAGACCAAGCTGGTTTCCAACTTTACTTAAGTAGTGCAATGGAGTCTTACCTTTCTTTCCTCTGACACGAACAAGATGTTTATCGATCTCCAATAAGCGGAGCGCCATCTCTTTATGCCCTTTTCTAACTGCAATGTGAAGTGGGCTCAAACCTTGGTGGTTTAGCTTTCGAGAAAATGATGGCTTTAAGTTCATCATCTCCATTGCAAACTCGATGCACCCTTCTTCTGCAGATATATGTAATGGAGTCTCCATAAACTCCACCTCATCAACACGCCTCAAAACATTTCCATTTCTTTGAATTACTCTATATAATTCGTTAGCCTTTCCTGTACGTAGGAGCAGCCTTTCTTAAATTTTCATCCATGTCGGGAGGAAAGATCAATGAACAATAGGAAGAGAGAAAATGAAAGGAAACTACTGCTATTGTATGGTCCGTCGACTGCAGCCAACAAGGAAACAATACAAAGATAGAAAATGGCAGACGAATATTATGTATATCTTTCTGGGTTTGGCCTTCAGTGCAGGATTATTATAAAATTTTGATAGTGTACGTTTAAAGAAATGAAAGGCAGTAGTGCGAACAAAAAGCCACTTTGAAAAGAAAAGAAGCGATGCTGTTCTCTTTCGTTTAAGGTCACTTAGAGAAATTTATTCAAAGAAAGTGAGAACTAAAGAAAGACAAATGTGTGTATATTTATGTTCTTGATTTCTCATACTCAAGATTCCAACAACAAGATACATTAATTTTATGAAATGAGAAGTGATTGTATAAAATTATAAATCTACTTTATTCTTCCTGATTTTTATATTTTAATTAAAAATAAAGAGGAGATAAAATGATCGTGAAATCACAATTTTATACAATCTCTTCTCTTGAAACTTTTAAAGAGAAGTACTTAAAATTAATAATATTTTCATCTTCCAATTTTTTTTATATTTCATGAAATTATATTTAATAATATTTTATAATGAAGATTTGAAAATTGGAAGGTGTGATTGATTCAAAATTAAAGACTGGTATGGTCCGTCAATGGTGGTCAAAAGTTAGAAAAGGCAGGTAATTGAAGTATATATTTTTGCTTCTTCCATGGATTTTAGTTTTTAATCATTTAGTACTAATTCGATTATGCCTTTGATAGTGAAAAGTTTAAAGAAAATGGCGCCCCGTGGTGTGAACGAGGAAGCCACCTTGATATCATGAAAAAAAAAAATCATTATTTATTTTATTGAAAAGGCTAATAGTTAAACTAAAAAACAAAATTATGATGAAAATTTTATAAATGTACTTTATTTAATTTTAATTAAAAATATTTTTTGTTAATATTAATAGATTTTGAAATATATCGTTCAATCATTTTAATAACAATTAAATCTCAAAATTACACAAAATTTTAATTCAATATGCAATGTATTGATATAAATATTAATAAATCAAGATCTTTTATGTCGAATTTGAAAAAGAAAATTGCATATATAAATATATATAGGATGTTTTTAGGGTGTATGTCATGACAGTTATTATATAACAAGAAATTGGCAATGTAAAAAGTTTGAAGAGAAATTGAATCACACCATAAAAGGAGTGGCAAAAGGAACTATAAGAATTGTGATGTTGTGAATGCTTAGACATTAAATTTTAATTAATGCACTAACTAATTAATTCTAGTAATAATTAAGTTTTAACTAAGATGCTCAAAATTCTAATTAAGTAATAACTAAATTTTACATCCATAAATTTAGCCTAACTTCTTTTATATATCAAAATTTTAATTAGTAATTATAATTCATAATTTTTTATATATTTTATATTTTGATTTCTATTCAAGTAATATATATATATATATCTATTTTAAAATTAGCAAAAATTTTAACTAATAATTTTAAATTAAATTATATTTATTTTTAAAAGTGCAATTATCATCATTTCTATTAAATTATAATTATTTTTATAATGTAAAATTATTACAATTTCTATTTTACTCTAACGTATTTTATTTTTAAATGTAAATCTAATAATATGATAGAAAATAAAATTGTTTTGATATGAAAAAGAAAAATTTAAAATTAAACACATATATTATACATAAATTATAGATAAGTAAAATTTAAAATTGAACATACATGTATCATATATTTCCCTAATTCACCAACGAATTGGCCTTGATTTTGATGTGGATCACACATACTATTTATGTTTTTTTTTTGAAGTTTTAATATATTTTTATGGGTAAAATATGTCATAAGTTATTGTCTTGTTTAAAAATTTAGAATTTAGTCTATCTACTTTTCAGATTTCAAAATTCAAATCTAACTATTATGATATTAAATTTTTGTTAAATTCAAGTTCATTACAACGTAATCTTTTTGGTTACATGGCTACCAAGTGAGGTTTTTTTTTAAATGTCACACCAACAATTTTAACAAAGAAAATATTTAACATTGTTAACAATTAGACTTGAAATTTGAAATTTGAAAAGAAGATGGACTAAATTTCAAATTTTAAAGAGTACAAAGACTTATGACATATTTTAACCTATTTTTAAATTGTTTTGAATATTTATCTACTTGTTTAATTTTATATTCCTTTTGGATGTTTTATATATATTTTTGAAGTTTTTAGAATCAAGATTAAATAAATATAATGTGCAAATATTGAAGGTTAAATTTATTTTTCTTTTAGAATTATAATTAAATTGATAATATGTGTAAACATTGAGGAATAAATTTGTTATTATATCAATAAAAATTGCATCAATATTCTATTAATGATTTAAGGGATGAATAACCAAAATATTATTATTTATAACTATAGTGACAAAATTATTATTATTATTATTTGAGTTGGTGACAAAAACAAAAGAATGCGCTATTACTTAAATGACTAACCTAAATAATAACACCATTGTTAATATATCCTGAATATACTATGAGAACACAAATTTAAACATGAGACCAAATCTTCAATATACCAAATAGTGCATTAATTTATTCATTCATCACTCCTTCAACTTTCTTTTTGTTTGGTCCAAGAATTCATAGTTGGAAATGTCATGTATAAAATTAAGGGTGCCTTCTTTCTATGGCTTTGCTGCTTGGAAATTTCTTTGGACCTTAGAAGAAAATTATTTCCTCGAACTACAGTACTGTTCAAATCAAGTATAAATTGTGGTCAGTTCAGATATATGTGTTTACGGAAAATATAGGTTCTATTTCTATTTCCATGTTGTCTTCTACTTCTTTCTTCTTTGTGTTTTGTTGCAAATTTCCTCAGTTTTCAGTAATCTGAAAATTCACTGCATAATTTATTACCCCAAAAGAAAAGCTATGGATGGGAGGATGATAGAGGCTGCCCAAACAGGAGATATTAACCTCTTGTATGAGTTGATTCTGAATGATCCATATGTTTTACAGCGTATTGATGATGTGCCTTTTTTTCATACTCCATTGCATGTGGCTGCCTCTGCTGGGCATATTGAATTTATCATGGAGATGATCAACTTAAAGCCCTCGTTTGCAAGAAAGCTAAACCAAGCTGGGTTTAGCCCCTTGCACTTGGCTCTGCAGAATAACAGAACCCAAGGAGTGCTTCAACTCCTCAAGTTTGACAATGGCCTTGTTCGTGTCAAAGGGAGGGAGGGTTTCACTCCTCTGCACCATGTGATTCAAACTGGAGATGTTAATCTTTTGATAAAATTCCTCGAGGTTTGTCCCGAGGCCATAAAAGATGTGACTGTTCGAAACGAGACGGTTTTCCATCTTGCAGTAAAAAGCGATATGTTTGAAGCTTTCCAAGTCCTGGTGGGGTGGCTTGTAAGAAGCCGCCATGAGTCTGCCCAACGTTGGGAGAATGAACTACTGAGTTGGGCAGACATTGATGGCAACACTGTGCTACACATTGCAGCTATCAGAAACAGACCTCGGGTATATGCTAATTTTCCTAATCAAGTCAATTATTGATATGTACATGATAAAAGGGTAATTTACATGAATTAATTTCTAATTAACAGGTGGTGAAAGTATTGCTGGGACACCTGCGTCGAGACCAAATCAATGCCAAAAATTTGGAGGGATTAACAGCTCTAGATATCCAATCACAATACCCATGGAATGAAAGGCAAGCGGATAGGATAATAGATATGCTAAGAAAAGCAGGAGGTTTGAGTGCTTCCTCTCCCTCGCTTCCCAGTACCTCCACTTCAGTCTACATCAAATCTTTAAAAGACAAGACGTCATGGCATCAAAAATGGGCAACAAGAGCTGGTCGAGGAATGAAGCGTATGCCACATGAGATGCGTAACACATTTCTAGTAGTGACGGTGCTAATTATAACAACCACTTTCGAAGCCTCTTTAAACCCTCCAAATAAGCCTGATAACAGCTCATCCATGAAATACCAAGTCTCTTTAAGTCAAGATCAGCCGCCTCTCAATTACCACACATTTTGGCACAAAACCGACTTCAATACTGCACCCATACCCAGTCCCTCCGCAATGGACGTTTCCAAAAAAGATGATGGGACATCTGAATACTCCTTGTTTTGGTATTACAACACTTTGACCTTCTGGGCAGCACTGTTTTTAACAGCAATTCTCCTACCATCTCATTTATTCTCTTCGTTGATTCTCCTAATATTTCTCTCCTTTGGGATGTCTTTCATAAATTTATTTAAAGTTTCCTCATGGTCATGGGAACATTCATATGAGTTTTCCAAAACACGCGCACACATTTTATTTGATGTAACCTCCATTTTTAATGTTGTCTTCTTATTCATCCAAATTTTCCTTATACCAAGCCAGTTACTCTTTGAGTTTGCCACGCTGCTAAACATTAACAAAAAATGTTCCATCTCCTTCCTGGTAATCGTTTTCGGTAGCATAATGCTTTTTACGGGATTTTTTATCTTCCTATTGTAATGTTGTCTTCTCAACGTTGCTAGCTTCGCTTGTACGATTGCAGTTAATGTTTCATGTTTCCAGGTGGGTAACCAGTACCAATCCAAAATTCTCTATCTTCATATAGTAATCTTTTACATTGGCTTCCTTTTTACATTGTGTCCAGTTGAGTGGATCCGTCGAATCTAAATGCCAAAAGCGTAATGAAGTTTTGGGGTTTGTATTAGTGATGGTGATGGAGTAGTTATTGGATTCAGCTTCTTTATTATTTTAACTTTAAAATATATTTAATTATTTGGGCCGATTGCACTAGTCATCCTCAGACTATTAACCTTATTCTAAATTGGTCCCAAAATTCAGATAATTTTAATTACAATCCTCAAGCTACTAATGTTATATCAGCCTACTCCTTCTATTACTATAATCATTAATTTAATTATTAAATGGTACTTTAGGTCTTATACAATATAATCTAAAACGAAAATTTTAAGAAAAAATATTGATAAAATCGATATACTAGATAAATTACTATATCGACTTGCTAACATACTGGATAAATTATAATTAGAGGCGTTCATGGGTTGATTGCGCCAAGTTTAGTGTCGAAACCACTTTTTAAAAACAAGAAGCGAGTCAACTTTTATTTTGAAAATAAAAAACGGGAGTCGCCACCGATATTTTTTGGGGTGTGATCGGATCACCTTGCAATTCAATTGTTTTGATAAAACGTTTTGATTTTATTAAAACAATAATTTTGGTCTACGGAATTCAAGGAAAACGGGTTCGGGAGTCAGTTACATGCGAGGAAGGATTAGCACCCTCGTCATGCCCAAAATTAGTACCTAATCAATTAATTAATGTCTTAATGTCGAAAAATTAAAAATTCGGAAAGAAATTTAAAATTATGATCCTTTTAAAATCACTTAAAAATTTAAAGAAGGGTGCTCTTCTCGTTAATCGAGAAAAAGAATTATATCACGTGAGTTAGGGCACAATATCTTAAATCCCGAAACGAGAATAAACACCAAAAAAATTATTTCTTTTTAGAAATTATGATCATCTCGGTTTTGGAGAAGAAATCATATCCCGTAAGTTGGAACACTGTCCTTTTTTGATTCCTCAGATAATTTTAAAAAATGTGTGTGTGTTTTTTTAAAAAAAGGGGTTTGTATATTCGGAATTATCGAAAAAATTCAAGACCCCGTAAGTTAGGATACGATCTTTTCGAATCCCAAAATACGAAATATTATTTATTTACTTAAAAAAATTTATACATTTAGGTCGAAATTGATGCGATACTAAAAATGATATACGAATAAAACATTAAATCAACGAATGACTACAATATGAGTGTAAACAAATATAATAACAATGATCTCATAATATACATTATTTTAATACTAATTAATCAAAGAACAACAAAATCAACAATAATAGGGCTATCTTACCAAAAAAGCCCTTTTTTCAATATTTACCGAAATGGGCGGTTTTTAATTATTTACGGAATGGTCCATTTCAGTAAATCGCCGCCACGTCGGCGCAATGTCGGGGTAAATGGCGGAGGTCGTGTCCACGTCGTAGCGACCTCTTGACGTGGAGGAAATCGCGCCTCGAGGACGCGATTTCTCGACGTGGCATGAACGATTTATGTTTTAGCTTGGAAAACTTTGAAAGGCCATAACTTTTGGCTCGGTTGTCCGATTGAGACAATTTTTTATTTGAATAACTTTTCGAGATCTACTTGAAAAACAGCCAAGGCGGTTTGCCTGATTTTAAATCGAAAAAGATCCTTTTGCCCCTAAATTTCGATTTTTCGGTTTAAAATTAAATTTTGAAACATTCAAATCATTATTTTCCTTATTTATTTGAAGTAAACACGGATCTTTTTTCGAATTGTCTTATATCATCCTGTTATTCATTATAAGTCACTCATTCCACTTTTGAGAAGTTCCTAAAATTTTCCATTTTATTCAATTTAGTCCCTAAAACCTAAATAGTCATATTTTCAAATCTAAGCTTCGTTTTCAATTCAAATTCAATTTCATCCTTCCATAACATTCAAATATTCTTAAATACAAAAATTTCATGCTAATTTTGAAATAATTACACTTTAGTCCATATACTCGTAACTAACAAATTATACTTTACAAATTAGTCCCTATTCATCTCTAAGCAGGTTTTCAACGCGTAGATCTCGAAAAGTTATTCGAAATAAAAAAATTCGTCTCAATCGGACAACCGAGACAAAAGTTATGGCCTTTCAAAGTTTTCTAAGCTAAAAACGTAAACTGTTCATGCCACGTCAGCAAATCACGTCCTCGTAGGCGCGATTTCCCTCCACGTCAGCAGGTCGCGCTGATGTGGACGCGACCTCCTGCCATTTCCCCTGACATCGCGCTGACGTGGCACGATTTCGCGGAAAATGGTCCATTCCGGTAAATAATTAAAAAACCGGCCCATTTCGGTAAATATTGAAAAAAAGGGTTTTTTTTGGTATTTTACCCCAATAATAGCAATGAATAATAATGATATAAACAATAGTACATAAAAAAATACATAACAAAACAATATCAAAATTAAAAGAAATTAATAAATAAATTCACCAAATAGCATTGAGGAAATTAATCTAGGAAATGTTAAAAGGATTATTAAAAATGGGTGAAATTAGGGTTATAGTAGAAATATTAACAATAATAATAAATAAATTGTCTAAATTTTGAAATTACATAAAAATATGATATAAAATAAATAAATGTATTTATAATGTTTAAATAAGTAAATAAAAAGTATAATGAAATAATAATGTAGAAACAAATTGATTTAATGATATAGATATAATAATAAATAAATAAATAATGTAAAATAATAATAGAAATAATAATTTTAAATCAATTAATTTAATAATAAAATAGCCAAAATATCAAAATAAAATTAAATGGAGCTTTAAAACAAAGTTTTGGGGCAAATCAGAAATAAACTCAAAAGGGAGGACCAGATTGAACGCGCGGATGAGAAGGAGGGACTGAATGGGAAATAATTCCCACCCTCCAAAACGCACAGTTCCATCAGAGACCAAAATCGAAGTCGAAATAAATTATAGGGAAAAATAAAAAAAATAAAAAAAACTTGATTGTAATAAACAAAAAAGGCGGAAGGGCTAGACGTGCAAATAGACCCTTCCACAAAAATACACGGATCCTTCCCCAGGTCGGGTCACCGCGCGGGTCATGGTTCTATACGGCGTCGTTTTGGCCACTGGGTTAAGGCCAAAACGGTGCTGTTTTGATCCTCTATATAAACCAATTTTTTTTAAAAAATTTCATTTCCTTTCTCTTTCTCAAAATAAAAAACTCAGAAAAAAACCTCTGCTCTCTAAAATATTTTCCAGAACCCGGCCGACTCCAGAGCCGGACCAACGCGGCTGCCGGTTATAGCGCCACCGTCTGTGGTAGCCGAAAAATAAAAAAAACACCCATTTTTTGGGCTTTTCAACTTCCCGACTCCAAAACAAGTAAGTTTTCTATTTTACTTTTCTTTTCTTTTTTTTTTAGAAAAACACGAGAAAAGAAAATAAAAAATAAAAAAAGAAACAAACAGCAGAATACCTTCAAATTTTTCTTTGTATTGATGTTTTTTCTTCTTCTTCTTTTTTTGTGTTGATTCATGCGTAAAACAAATCCGAATACAGAAATGGCCAAGCCAGGCCTAAGAATGATAATAACATACTTTATTTTTGCCCAAGCTCGACTCGGTCGAAATATAGGACTAAGAGTTTGCCAAAGTTTGCTCATATTTGTAAATGATTAACCCAAGCCTATTTTAGTACAGTGCATATTATTTTTTTAAAATTATAAATAATTATATATTTATATTATTTTAATTTAATATTGGAAAAATTTATATATATTTATTAATATATTATATACAATCATTTTAAGATTTTTTAATATTCACATTGTAGTACTATTATATATTACTATATGTTTAATTTTTATGTGTTATAAATAATATAATATATAAAATATAAAACATTAAAAACTTAAAAAAATAGTTGGGTTTGGTCGATCTCAAACTTTAAATGTTCATGCCCAATTTTCAAGCCTAATATTTTTGTCTAAAGAACATGGATTCTATTGAGAAGGGCTCTCTACTTTTGTCCAAACATTTCTTATATTCAGTCAAAAAGGAGGATTTCAGAGTATGGTCCGTCCGTAGAAACCCTAGCATCTTCTTCCAAGAACTCCAACTCATCATTCTCCATTTAATTTCAAGAATATCCCACCATGTATGTTACATTCGCCGTGAGTTTATCTTTAAACGAAGCCTTCTCTTGCCTTAAGTCTTCCCCTACCAAATATGGGAATTCATAACTGAATCTTTGTTCCTAACTTTTTCCTATCACACGTTCAATCCCCGAAGGAATCGGCGACCTTGATCTTTCCAATGCCGGTGATGACACGGTGGTCACTTCCATTTCATTTCTATTTTAATTTAACGGGAATGTATTTCATAATGTTAGAATTAAGTGACCTAAATCCTTATTTAAATAAAATACTGTGGTAAAATAAAATAAAAGTAAAATCCCTATAGAATTATACTTCTTTTATTTTATTTTAGAATAAGGTTTTTTAAACCTTATTAAACTTCATCTATTTGATATTATTTGAATAAGGAGTTTCACTCCTATTAGAATAAGGTTTACAAGCCTATAAATAGGCATAGTCTACTCCTCTTGTAATTATTTTTTTCGACAGAGTGAATTTTTTTCTCCTCTGCCCGTGGTTTTTTCCCGAAAGGGTTTCCACGTAAAATCTGTGTGTTCTTTATTTTTCTATTTCTATTTCTATTTTTATTTGAGATAAATTGTCATTATCCACATTATATTTTTAACAAATTGGTATCAGAGCTTCTGGGTTGTTCATCTCAATCACGGTAATGACGTCTATGAAGTACGAAATTCCGCTGTTGGATCGCAACACCAGATTTGCATTGTGGCAGATAAAGATGCAAGCAGTTCTTGCACAGATGGACTTAGAGGAAGCCCTACTAGGGGTAGATAAGATGCTTTCAACTTTGACGGAGGAAGAGAAGAAGCGCAAGGATCGAAAGGCGTTAACACAGTTACATCTGCATTTGTCTAACGAAATTTTGCAGGATGTGATGAAGGAGAAGACTGCCGCTGGATTATGGAAGAGGTTGGAACAAATATGTATGTCGAAAACTCTAACCAGCAAGCTGCATATGAAGCAGCATCTTTATGCTCATCGTTTGGAGGAAGGTGCATCGTACACGAACATATGATGTTTAAAGAAATTCTCTCAAACTTGGAGGCCATGGAGGTTCGATATGATAAGGAAGATCTAGGGTGATTCTACTTTATTCGTTGCCCGTCTTATTCAACCTTTAGAGATACGATTTTATATAGCCGCGAGTCTCTCACAGTTGATGAGGTTTATGATTCTTTAACCTCGTATGATAAGATGAAGCATCTTGTGGTTAAAACTGACTCTCAGGGAGAGGGTCTTATTGTTCATGGGAGACAAGATCAGAATACTGATGATGATTGTGGAAGGACACAGGAATGGAATCCTCACAGTAAATCTAAAGGTAGATCGAAGTCTTCAAACAGAGGTAAAACTTGTAACTTTTGCAAGAAGAAAGGGCACATTAAATCTGAGTTCTATAAGCTACAGAATAAGATCAAAAGGGAGGCTGCGAATCAAAATGGAAAACAACTAGAAAATTCTGGTAAAGCTGATGTTGTAGAAGATTACAGCGATGGTGAACTTCTAGTCGCTTCTGTCAACAATTCCAAAGCAAGCGAGGAGTGGATCCTTGATTCGGGTTTCACCTTCCACATCAGTCCCAATCGGGATTGGTTTACAACTTACAAAATAGTGTCTGAAGGTATTGTGTTGATGGGAAATAATGCTTCATGTAGAATTACAGGTGTTGGAACAATTAGAGTTAAAATGTTTGATGGAGTTGTCAGAACACTCGATGACGTCGACATGTTCCGAATTAAAGAGAAATTTAATTTCATCAGTACTCTTGATTCAAAAGGTACAAATACACGGTGAAAGTGGGGTTTGAAGATTTCAAAGGTTCCTCATTGTGATGAAAGGCGGAGAAAGATTGCCAAGTTATATGTTTTGCGTTGTTCTCATTCTTGGTGATGTAGTTGTGTCATCCTCTTCCTTGTCAGATGATGATATTACTAAACTTTGGCATATGCGCCTAGGGCATATGAGTGAGAATGACATGGCAGAATTGAGCAAAAGAAGACTTTTTGATGGGCAAGGAATTTGCAAACTGAAGTTCTGTGAGCACTGCATTTTCGGGAAGCAAAAGAGAGTTCGATTCACCAGAGGAATACATAACATGAAGGGAACGTTAGAGTATATTCTTTATAATCTATGGGGGCCATCTAGAGTGCCTTCGAGAGGTGGAGCTAATTATATGCTAACTTTTATTGATAATTTTTCCAGAAAAGTGTGGGCGTTCTTCCTGAAGCAGAAAAGCGATGTGTTTTCCGCATTTAAGTCTTGGAAAACCATGATAGAAAAACAGACGGGAAAGAAAATAAAATATCTCCACACAGGCAATGACATAGAGTTATGTTCTGATGAATTTAATAAACTGTGCAAGTCAGAAGGGATCATGAGACACTTGACAGTTCGTCATACTCCACAGCAAAACGGCGTTGCAGAACGAATGAACAGAACGATCATGGAGAAAGTTCGATGTATGTTGTCAAATGCCAACTTATCAAAGTCATTTTGGGCAGAAGCTGCCTCTACTGCATGTTTTTTGATCAACCGATCTCCATCCGTTGCCATTGAGAAAAAGACTCCACAAGAGGTATGGTCTGGTAATCCTGCTGACTATTCTGATTTAAAGATCTTTGGTTGTCCTGCGTATGCTCATGTTGATAATGGAAAATTGGAACCGAGATCTATTAAATGTGTTTTTCTTGGTTATAAAGCTGGTGTAAAAGGGTGTAAGTTATGGTATCCTGAAAATAGAAAAGTTGTGATTAGTAGAGATGTTGTTTTTGATGAAACTACTATGCTACCTAACTTATCTCTTAAAGACTCTTCCAATAAAGAAAATCAAAAGCAGGTGGAGCATCAGATTGATCTAGAATCTATAACAGAGTCGACTACTAAAGCCAGTACAAAAATTCAAAATAGAGTTGCTTCTTCACCACAATACTCTATCTCAAAACAGAACTAGAAGAGAAATTAAACCTCCAAAAGTATGCCGAGGCTGATCTAGTTACTTATGCTTTAAATATGGTTGAAGATATAGATGCAAACCAAGAGCCATCTAATTATTTTGAGGCGGTTAGTTGTGAAGACTCAGAAAAGTGGATGTTTGCTATGCAAGAGGAGATGGAATAACTACACAAAAATCAAACATGGGATCTTGTGAAACTTCCTAAAGGTAAAAAGGTTGTTTGTTGTAAATGGTTGTTTAAAAAGAAAGAGGGACTCCAAGAGTTGAAGAACCCAGATATAAAGCAAGGCTTGTTGTAAAGGGTTACAGTCAAATTCCAGGAGTGGACTTCACAGATGTGTTCTCTCCAGTTGTGAAGCATAGTTCGATTCAAGCTTTGCTTGGTATTGTGACCATGCATGATTTGGAGCTTGAGTAGTTAGATGTAAAAACTGCATTTTTGCATGGAGAACTTGAGGAGGATATTTACATGCAACAACCAGAGGGTTTTACAGTTTCAGAAAAAGAGGACTATGTTTGCTTCCTGAAAAAGTCCCTTTACGGTTTGAAATAGTCACCAAGACAATGGTATAAGAGGTTTGATTCCTTTATGACTTCTCATGATTTTAAAAGAAGTAGCTTTGACAGTTGTGTTTACTTTAAGAAAAATAGTGATGTTTCTTTTGTGTATCTACTCCTTTATGTTGATGACATGTTGATAGCATCGAAAGATAAAGGAGAGATAAGAAAGGTCAAAGCCTAACTAAGTGAAGAATTTGAGATGAAAGACTTGGGACCAGCAAAGAAGATACTTGGTATGGAGATTCTCAGGGATAGGAAAGCAAGTAAATTGTATCTAAGTCAGAAAGGGTACATTGAGAAAGTTCTTTCCAGATTCAATATGCAGAATGCTAAGCCTGTTAGTACTCCTTTAGCAGCCCATTTCAGACTTTCATCGGCTTTGTCTCCACAATCAGATGATGAGATTGAGTACATGTCACATGTTTCATACTCTAGTGCAGTGGGATCTCTCATGTATGCCATGGTTTGTTCACGTCCAGATTTATCATATGCAGTTAGTGCAGTTAGCAGATACATGGCGAATCCTGGTAAAGAACATTGGAAAGTAGTTCAGTGGGTTTTAAGATACTTACGAGGTACTACCGATGTTTGCTTACAGTTTGGAAGAACTAGAGATGGAGTCATTGGGTATGTTGATGCTGATTTTGCTGGGGACCTCGATAGAAGAAGATCTCTCACGGGTTGTGTCTTTACAATCAGAGGTTGTGCAATCAGTTGGAAAGCCACTTTGTCTACCACTGAAGCTGAGTACATGGCAATTACTGGGGCTTGTAAAGAAGCTATATGGTTGAAGGGACTCTTTAGTGAACTCAATGAAGACCTTCAAATCAATACAGTATTTTGTGACAGTCAGAGTGCCATCTTCCTTACAAAAGATCAAATGTTTCATGAGAGAACAAAACACATTGATGTTCGGTATCATTTTGTTCGTGATATTATTGCTCGTGGTGATATTGTTGTGAGCAAAATTAGTACTCATGAAAATCCTGCAGATATGATGACTAAGTCACTTCCTATAACCAAGTTTGAGCATTGCTTAGACTTGGTTGGATCATTGTTGAAAATAAACCCTTAAGGGGTTTTATGGAAGAGGTGGAGAAACTTGTTCGTTGAGAGTTTGCGATGAAGAACTTGTTCATTAAGAATTCGTGTCAAGGTGGAGATTGTTAGAATTAAGTGACCCAAATCCTTATTTAAATAAATAACTGTGGTAAAATAAAATAAAAGTAAAATCCCTATAGAATTATACTTCTTTTATTTTATTTTAGAATAAGGTTTGATATTATTTGAATAATGAGTTTCACTCCTATTAGAATAAGGTTTACAAGCCTATAAATGGCATAGTCTACTCCTCTTGTAATTAATTTTTTTTCGACATAGTAAATTTTCTTCTCTTCTGCTCGTGGTTTTTTCCCGAAAAGGTTTCCACGTAAAATCTGTGTGTTCTTTATTTTTCTATTTCTATTTTTATTTGCGATATATTGTCATTATCGACATTATATTTTTAACACATAATTGCCAAAATATCATAATACATATAATCGGGTCCACACCGTTAAATGTGATTATCTACAATATGTACTTTTTAAGAGTGACTATTTTCCACAGAAGTGGCGGAAAATTTATACTTTCTTGGAATTTTGTCATATATTTTATTTATTTTAATTTTTAAATATAATTTAAAATTAATGGTAAAATCTTAATTTCACTTGTACGATTAAAAATTTCTATATCCGGTGTTCTAAATAATTATCCTTGATTTAATACCGGTGAGTGTTGGATGCAATGGCAAAACACATTATATTTTCAAGGAAAGATGAAGTTTAAACCTTGAAAATAACATTATTCAAAGCAAAGGCCAAATTATTCTTTCAAAATATTTTAACTTTAAAATATATTTAATTATTTGAATTTATTGCACTAGTCATCCTCAAACTGTGAACCTTATTTTAAATTGGCTCAAACTTTCATTCTAATTACATCCTCAAGCTACTGATGTTATATACTATAATCGTTAATTTAATTACTAAATGATACCTCAGATCTTATACAATGTAATCTAAAATGAAAAGTTTAAGGAAAAAAAATATTGATAAAATCAACATACTAGGTAAATTATAATTAGAGGTGTTCATGGGTCGGCCAGCCCAAGTTCGGGTGGGCTTAAGCATGATATTAACACATTTTATATTTGCCCAAGCCTGACTCGATCCAAAATATGGGCCCACAAGTTTGCTAAAACTAATCCATATTTGTAAATGGTAACTCAAGCCCATTTTAGGACCGTCCATATTATTTTTTAAAATTTTGAAAAATTGTATGTTTATATTATTTTTAATTTAATATTTAATGATTTTATATATTTTTATTTATTAATATTTTATATATAGTTATCTTAAGATTTTTTAATGTTTATATTATAGTATTTTTATATATTACTATAGATTTAATTTTTTATGCGTTATAAATAACATAGTATATAAATATAACAAAATATAAAACATTACAAACTTTGAAAAATATGGTCGAGCCAAGCTAGGCTTGTGCCTGGAATGTTCAAGCTTATTTTTTAGGCCTAATATTTTTACCTAACTCCTCGCAAATTTCAATTGGATTTGGTGCTTTAAGTGTAGTTTGTGTACTTGTATTTTTTTTCGAACAAATTGATTTAATAAAATTATTCATGAATTACATTAATATCATTTTTATATTGTCCTTAATGGTTTTTACATGCAAAGCAAAATGGAAGCAAATATTCGCTCACTAATTGTCTAATGTTTAACCAATACTAAACGGTATTACATGGTTGGGTCGTAATACAGAAAAACAACCTATATTTGTAGAAGAACTTAAACATGTCATTAATCTAAGCGGAAATGAACAAATCGATTGAAAGACTAATATGTCGTCTATCAAATTCAATTGGGGAGATGTTTTGTCTTGAGTATTAAAGCAGATGACTTCTAAAAGATAGGGAAATAAATGTGACTGACAGTACATCGGATATGACCTAAGTAGAATAGATTTTAAATCCATTTGTAAATTTATTTACTCATAATATAATATATCTTAATCCTAAATTAGCCGGACATGAATGGAAACGTACATTGCAGCTATTAGAAACAAACAATTTTCTCTTAAATTTAAGATTTTTTGTACTAAACACCAACAAATGAGAATCAAATATTGTGAGGTTTCGTCAACGATGATTTCTCCTTTGTGTTGATTTAAAACTAAGCCATTTCTTGGATTTTCATATTCATCTTTTCAATATCCACCTTTCTATTACATGAATGAGTTGTACCTTAAACAATGCACATTCCAATAAATAATAAAGAAATTGTGTAATTTTAATAATTAAAATAAAATTTATTATATTCTTTTTACAAAGAAGTTGATAAATTCTTGTGTAATGTAATAAACTTTTAAAATTTGGTCAAGCTAGCATGATTTAATCATATCCTATTTTCTGAAAGAGAAGGGACCCCTTTTCCCATACACATTCAGAATTGTTCACATTTGTGGATATTCTAGTTATATTACAATATCTAAACCATAGACATAGTTATAATCAACTTATTTTTATTTATCAATTATCCTTAAAATTTAAAGACAAAAAGATTCTACTAACTCATAAAAATTTCAATCCAAAGGTGAAGTGTACCATGTTTGGGATTGTAGGAAACTTCACAAAGAGGAAGAATAACCAACTAATGCTTAGCCACAGGCATAAGCAACACTTTACCTCACTGCTTTCCCACAATACAAACAAACAAATCGTCACCATACAAGAGATGAACGAAAACAAACAAAATCGATTAATCAACTGAATTTCATAAATTTAGTTTTGAACTAAATTTAATTATTAATCTTTTATAAAAAGTTAAATTAATCACTAAATGTAGAGAGTGTAAAAACCACTCTACCTCCATCTCTTAAGATTAATCTATACAATTTCAATCCAAAGGTGAAGTGTACCATGTTTGGGATTGTAGGAAAGTTCACAAAGAGGAAGAATAACCAACTAATGCTTAGCCACAGGCATAAGCAACACTTTACCTCACTGCTTTCCCACAATACAAACAAACATGGATTCTTGATATTTATAGTATTTCAAATATTATAAATGAAATAGTAAAACTTGATCTTAAAATGCTTTGTTTTTCTATGGAACATTGGATTCTTTGCAATTACAACATCAGATTGATTGTCGCACATAATCTCTGTTGCTTCTCTTTGGTGTTGATTTAAATCATCCATGATTTTCGTTAGCCATATGGCTTGGTTGACAGCTCCTGCCACTGCCACATACTCTGCTTCAGCAGTTGACTGAGCAACAACATTTTGCTTCTTCAAACTCCAGCAAAAGATGGTTGATCCAAGAGTAAAAACATACCCTGAGGTACTCTTCATGTCATCTATCGAACCAGCCCAATCACTTTACCTCACTGTTTTCCCACAATACAAACAAACAAATCGTCCCCATACAAGAGATGAACGAAAACAAACAAAATCGATTAATCAACTGAATTTCATAAATTTAGTCCTATTCTTTTTGAACTAAATTTAATTATTAATCTTTTATAAAAAGTTAAATTAATCACTAAATGTAGAGAGTGTAAAAACCACTCCACCTCATCAATGCGTTCCATCTCTTAAGATTAATCTATACAATTTCACTAGCTTTTCCTGTAGGAGCAGCTGTGAGGAAGGGACCAACGGACAATAGCAGTAGAAAAATTGGAACGGTTTAACCACCGAAAGCAATTCATTCAAAAATTAAAGACTGGTATTGTCCGTCAATTGAGGTCAACAAGGAAATAATATAAAGTCAAAAAGGGCAGATAAACAAAGTATATATTTTTGGTAGTGGTCAAGGTTAAAAGAATTGCTTCTTCCATAGTCAAAAGTTTGAAGAAATGGCCCCCCGTGGTGTGAACGAGGAAGCCACCTTGATATCAAGAAAAGAAATTATCATTATTTATTTTATTGAAAAGGCTAATAGTTAAACTAAAAAAACAAAATTATGATGAAAAATTATAAATTTACAAACTTTATTAATCAATAGGGTATTTGCAATATTTCTTCAAAATTTATATTTATAGATATAAAAATGTAAATGAAATAAAATTTTAGTTTCAATGAGTATTAAAATATTAAAGTACATTAAATTTATCTTAATTTTAATGGAGATCCACTTAATAATAAAACATTCATAATAATTATATAATAATATCATTATTGTTCTTAATTCATGTATCTTTACTAGCATTTCAACTTTATTGATTCGAGAAGTTCATTCACTCAACTAGTGTTGAAACATTTTCAAATATTTATAGTATTTCAATAATTATAAATGAAATAGTGAAACTTGATCTTAAAATGCTTTGTTCTTCTATGGAACATTGGATTCTGTGCAATTGCAACAGCAGATTGGTTGTCGCACATAATCTCTGTTGCTTCTCTTTGGTGTCGATTTAAATCATCCATGATTTTCCTTAGCCATATGGCTCGATTGATGACTCCCGCCATCGCCACATACTACGCTTGTTGATTGGTGAAACAACAACATTTTGCTTCTCCAAACTCCAGCAAAAGATGGTTGATCCAAGAGTAAAAACATACCCTGAGGTACTTTTCATGTCATCTATCGAACCAGCCCAATCACTATCAGCATTGCCAACCAATTTCATGCTTTCAGCTTTGCTAAACAGCATTCCATAACTTAGTGTACCTTTAATGTACCTGAGAACTCTTTTGGCAGCTTGAAAATTCTTCTCATTGCAGCAATGCATGAATCTTTATAGCAAACTCACAACAAACATGATGTCTAGTCTAGTGGCAGTCAGATATAGCAAACAACCTACCAAGATCCTATAGACAGATTCCCTAACCTGGTCAAAGTCACCTTGGCTCGATAGTTTCTCTCCAATGCAACTGGTGTGCTTGTTGCCTTGCAATTTAGCATAGAGAATTTGCTTAGAATCTTTGAAGCAAAAGCCTTCTGACTTAGGAAGATTCCATGCTGAGTTTGTGACACTTCCATGCCAAAGAAGTAAGCCATCTTTCCCAAATCAGACATCTCAAACATTTGCTCCATTTTGCATTTGAAGTCTATCAGTATTGCTTGATCTCCTCCTGTCACTAGCATGTCATCAACATATAGAGACACTATCAATTGAGTTTCACTACCTTGCTTCTTCACATACAAGGTAGGTTCACTGATGCTTCTTCAAATCCAAGGCTAGCTAGATAACCATCGATCCTGCTATACCAGGCTCTGTGATAGCCCGAAATAGGGCCTAATCGGAATAGTGGTTTCGTAACCACAAATCCAAAGTGAAATAGTTTAACTTTATTAATCAATAGGGTATTTACAATATTTCTTCAAAATCTATATTTATAGATATAAAAATATAAATGAAATAAAATTCTAGCTCCAATGAATATTAAAATATTAATGTACATTAAATTTATCTTAATTTTAATGGAGATCCACTTAATAATAAAACATTCATGATAATTATATAATAATATCATTATTGTTCTTAATTCATGTATCTTTAGTAGCATTTCAACTTTATTGATTCGAGAAGTTCATTCACTCAACTAGTGTTGAAACATTTTCAAATATTTATAGTGTTTCAATAATTATAAATGAAATAGTATTATTGATCAAAAGTTATATCATTTGATTTTTACAAAATATTATAATTATTCAAGCAACATTAATTGAATAGTTACGTTTATTTAAAAGATATTAATTAAATAATTATATTTATTTTAAAGATGTGGTTAATTAGAAAAAACAACTATTGAAAGTTATGTCTCTTCACAAAAACATGAGAAATTTCTATAAATAGGAGTAGGATTTTATTTGGAAAATATTCCAAAAATTCTCAAAAGTTGTTTCAATCCTTCCTCCATTTTCTACTATTAATTCTTTATACCAGTACTTAGTGAACTATTTTCATTAGTGTAAAACGTAAATAATAATTGGATTTTATTGTATTTTTAATGTATGAAGTAGAAAATTAAATTCCAAATGTTTAAAGTGTTTAGAGATTTAGAGCATATTTTAACTTTTAATCTTTATTATATAATTTCACACAAACAAATAATGGAAACAATATTGTTTTTAAAGAGTTTTGAATTGATATAAATTTAAGATTTGAAAGAACAGACCAAGTTGTCAGTAGATAACAATTCTAGGTTGGATTGAACCGATGGGTTCCGGTCCACGAACGGTGAGAGTGGTCCAATTGTGCTTTTAGCAGCAAATCTCCTACCACGCCGTCCATTCTCTTGGTTGATTCTTATAGCACTTTACGTTTTTGGGGTTTGTATTAGGGACAGTGATGGAGTAGTTATTGGGTTAATTAGTTCCCTTCATCTTATAATTCCTCTTTTAGTATCGAGGACTTTTGTTATTATATAATTTTTTTAAAATACAACAATCGGGTAAAACTCAAAACAACAAATACAATTAACACGTCTCAATTTAAATCACTTCGAAATAATAAACACCCTAATTATCAAGTCATTATATAAATTAATGTATCTTTAATAGAATTTTAACTTTATTGATTAGAGAAGTTCATTGACCCAACTAGAAAATTAGACAAAGTTCTTAGGCATGCCATATGTCAAGAAAATTTGAAAAAGAAATTATAAAAAAAAGGAACCTTCGTCACTATAAAGGTAAAGTGAAAAGCAAAGGAATGATTACTTGGATTAGTATTTATAAATAGCCACTATTTAAATTAAGGATTTAATCGAATCGAGTAAAAATATTTAAGTTAATTGAATTAATGAGTATTATTTTATCCTCTTAACTCGAGTTGAATTTATTTTATTTTTTAAATTAATTTGAGTAAAATAAATTCAATTTGAATCAAGTGAATTTATTCAAGTTAAATTTTAAAAAAAATTAAACATATCAAATTAAAATATTGTTACAATATAATTAAGGGGCTTCATGGAAGAGGTGAAGAACTTGTTCGTTGAGAGTTCGTGGTGAAAAACTTGTTTATTGAGAACTCGTGTCAAGGTAGAGATTGTTAAAATTGAGTGACCCGAATCCTTATTTAAATAATATACAATGGTAAAATAAAATAAAAGTAAAATCCGTATAGAACTACACTTCTTTTATTTTGATTAGAATAAGATTTTTCAACCTTACTACACTTCATCTATTTGATATTGATTGAAATAAGATGTTTCAACTTTACTACACTACCTTTTATTAGAATATGATTTTACAAATTTATAAATAGACATAGTCTACTCTTCTTGTAATCATTCGAATTCGACATAGTGAATTATCTTTTCTCTGCCTGTGCTTTTTTTCCCAAAAAGGTTTTCACGTAAAAATCTGTATGTTTTTTGTTTTTCTTTTTTCTTTTTTTATGATACATTGTTATTATTGATGTTCTATTTTTCACATAGTGGTTCAATGAGGAACATAATCGGCTTCGCTTTTATTGTATTATTCATTTCAATGATAAATACATGGGAATGTGGTAATGATAAAATATGCACCCAAGAAGCGTTGGGTTTGAACAAAACGAGGGTTATGTAAACGTCGAAAAAGAACAGTATTGGTACTATGGTCATGGGAACATTCATATGAGTTTTCCAAAAAAAGCGCACACATTTTATTTGATGTAATCTCCATTTTTAATAATTTCTTCTTACTCATCCTATCACTCCTTATACCAAGCCAGTTACTCTTTGATTTTGCCACGCTGCTAAACATTAACAAAAATTATTTCATCTCCCTCTCGCGAATCTTTTACTAGCATAGTGCTTTTTACGGTTTTTTTTTATCTTCCTATTGTAATGTTGTCTTCTCAACGTTGCTAGCTTCGCTTGTACGATATTTGCAGTTAATGTTTCATGTTTCCAGGTGGGTAACCAGTACCAATCCAAAATTCTCTATCTTCATATATAGTAGTCTTTTACATTGGCTTCCTTTTTACACTGTGTCCAGTTTAGTGGATCCGTCGAATCTAAATGCCAAAAGCGTAATGAAGTTTTGGGGTTTGTATTAGTGATGGTGATGGAGTAGTTATTATTTGAACTTTAAAATATATTTAATTATTTGGGCTGATTGCACTAGTCATCCTCAACCTATTAACCTTATTCTAAATTGGTCCCAAAATTCAGATAACTTTAATTACAATCCTCAAGCTACTAATGTTATATCAGCCTACTCTTTCTATTACTATAATCGTTAATTTAATTATTAAATAGTACTCTAGGTCTTATACAATATAATCTAAAACGAAAATTTTAAGAAAATATTGATAAAATCAATATTCTAGATAAATTACTATATCGACTTGCTAACATACTAGATAAATGGGCATCAATAGCAGGTCTAGAAAAGAAGGGTATATCGCATGAGATGCGTAACACATTTCTAGTAGTGACAGTGCTAATTATAACAACCACTTACAATGCCTCTTTAAGCCCTCCAAAGGAGCTTGATGACCAGGAATTTAAATAGCGGTCGGGTAGTGGAATAGCGGCCGCTATATAGAGATAGCCGTGTCATTCGAAATCACTACTGCTGAAAATAGCAGTGTGAAGCGGAGTCACACCAATAACGGTGGATCGCAGCTGCAATTTAATGGGTAACGACCAATTGCGGCAATAATGGGCCGCTATTCCCATAATTTTACAGTAGGTGTCTAAAAACGGACATGTGATAGATGCAGGAAAAGTAGATGGTGGCTGACGGACGACGGCTGAAATTTTGATGAAACGTTGGCTTTTGAGGGCTTGAAGGTCGGAGAATAGCGGTGTTTACGAGATGGTTTCCCTGAGTTTGAGTCACTGAATGGATGTGTAAGTTTTGGGGAGAGGAAGAGACTGAGGTAGTCGAAGGGTCTGTTGAAAACTTGGAAATTAAAAAGAGATCAGCACAGAGGGGTTTATCCAAGAACTTGTTGCTTTTCAGGAGCTTAGCCTTTAGATTTTTTCGGCTGAAATTAGGAAGTTTCTAGAGCACCCTCTATTACTTAGCTGGATATAAGCTTGTTTTCGGGCTTTATTTGACTTTTTCTATTTAAAAAAGTAAAATAAAATATAAATATTTTCATTTAAGTATTTTAACATAAAAAATATATAAAAATATTAAAAATATTTTTTTATTGTTGTATCCTATTGTAATAGTGTCCTCAATTTTTAAAAATTACCGTATCGCTGTGTCCGTATCGTGTCGTACTCGTATTGCGTGTCCGTGTCCATGCTTCTTTACTAAAAATCATTAAAAATGACTTTTTATAATTATCATTATCATTATTATGATTTATAATAAGTTGTGCAAATTTTAAAAAAATTCACGACCGCGATACTTGTAGTGACCGTAATACCATCCGTTATGTCTGCAATTGCGATAAACGCAACACGACCGAAAACGCGGCCGCAACCGCAATTTAAATCACAGTCCATCAATTAAATACCAAGTCTCTTTTAAGTCAAGACCAGGCTCTCAATTCCCACACATTTTTGCAAAAAACCGACATCAACTCTGCACCTATACCCAGTCCCTCCGCAATGGACTTTTCCGAAGAAGATGATTGGACATTTGAAACCTCCTCGTTTTGGTTTTACAACACTTTGACATTTCGGGCAGCAGTGTTTTTAGCAGCACTTCTCCTACCACCTCATTTATTCTCTTCCTTGATTCTTCTAACACTTGCCTTCTTTGGGAGATCTTACATGAATTTATTTGAAGTTTCCTCATGGTCATGGGAACATTCATCCGAGTTTTCCAATAAAAACACACACTTATGATATGATGTAGCCTCCGTTTGTAATATTAGTTTCTCAATATTGCTGGTTTTCCTTGTAGAATACCAGACCATGTTTTATGTTTGCAGGAGGGTAAACATTACCAAACCAAAATTCTTCTTCCTCGTACTGATCGTTGACATTGGCTACATGGTTTTTATGTATGTTCCAGTTTAGTGGGTCCGTTTAATCTAAACTCCGAAACCGTAACGAAGTTTTCGGCTTTGTATTGTTGATGGTCATCGACAAATAAAATCAAGTTTATTCCATTGGTAAAGTTCATCTTAAGTTTAGATTAAGTGGTTTATGTTATTTTTTTTAAAAAAATGGTGTGTTACTATTATTTTATAATTTTAATTAGTATAACATATATTATTAATGGTTAATTTTTTAATACGTATTGTAGTATTTAAGTTTTAAGAAGAAAAAGATAAAGTAAATATGGAGAATTGATTTGAGTATGAATTCTTTGAAATTTCTATAGACTAAATTTGGATAGGATAAAATGGGAAGTACATATTTTGGGTCGAGTTAGGCTTAGGTAAATAGGTTGTCTACAAATACTTTGTTAAATGGATGTGACAAGAATTTTAACCATCCTTTTAAATAGGAGGATGTCAATCAAACCCATGTCGATCCTCTTACATTTGCAACAATAGTGATGATGCTAGTAGATCTAAGACTCAATTCAACCAACCCAAACACTATTTTTTAATTTTAGAGTTAGTATTTATATATATTATTTATGTAGAGTGAGTATTAATCAGCTGAATATGGTGAGTTTAATTTTTTTTAATTAAATTTTATTATTAATCCTTCAAAAAAAAAGTTAAATTAATCACCAACACTTCAAAAAACTCAACCTCATCAACGCGGACTCAAAATATTTCCATCACTTTATACAATTTGAATAGCCTTTCCTGTACGAGCAGCTGTGAGGAAGGGACCGATTGACAGTAGGAGGAGACAAAATGGCAAGGAGAACCGCTTTATAAAGACCGGAATGGTCGACAAGGAAACAATATAAAGCAAGAAAAGGCAGGCAAATTAAGTATATATTATTGGTAGTGGTGAAGGTTGAAAGAAATGCTTCTTATTCCATTGATTTTAGTTTTTAATCATTTGGTATTAATTCGATTATGCCTTTGATATGTTGATAGTCAAAAGTTTAAAGACCTGTGGTGTGAACGAGGAAGCCACCATGATATCATGAAAAAAATCATTATTTATTTTATTGAAAAGGCTAATAGTTAAACTAAAAAACAAAATTATGATGAAAATTTTATAAATATACTTTATTTAATTTTAATTAAAAATAATTTTTGTTAATATTAATAGATTTTTGTAATATATCATTTAATCATTTTAATAACAATTAAATCTTAAAATTACACAAAATTTTAATTCGATATGTAATGTGTTATGACTAGAAATATAATATAAATATTAATAAATCAAGATATGTTACGTCGAATTTGAAAAAGAAAATTGCATATATATATATAGGATATTTTTATGGTGTATGTCATGACAGTTATTATATAACAAGAAATTGGCAATGTAAAAAGTTTGAAGAGAAATTGAATCACACCATAAAAGAAGTTGCAAAAGGAACTATAAAATTGTGATGTTGTGAATGCTTAGACATTAAATTTTAATTAATGCACTAACTAATTAATTCTAGTAATAATTAAGTTTTAATTAAGATGCTCAAAATTCTAATTAAGTAATGACTAAATTTTACATCCATAAATTTAGCCTAACTTCTTTTTATATCAAAATTTTAATTAGTAATTATAATTCATAATTTATTTTTGTATATTTTATATTTTGATTTCTATTCAAGTAATATATATATATATATATTAAAATTAGCAAAAATTTTAACTAATAATTTTAAATTAAATTATATTTATTTTTAAAAGTGCAATTATCATCATTTCTATTAAATTATAATTATTTTTATAATGTAAAAATTATTACAATTTCTATTTTACTCTAACATATTTTATTTTTAGATATAAATCTAATAATATGATAGAAAATAAAATTATTTTGATATGATAAAAAGTAAAATTTAAAATTAAACACATATATTATACATAAATTATAGATAAGTAAAATTTAAAATTGAACATACATATATCATATATTTCCCTAATTCACCAACGGATTGGCCTTGATTTTGATGTGGATATAGTTGGTTGTGAATCACACATACTATTTATTTTTTTGAAGTTTTAATATATTTTTATGGGTAAAATATGTCATAAGTTATTGTCTTGTGTTTAAAATTTAGAATTTAGTCTATCTACTTTTTAGATTTCAAAATTCAAATCCCACTATTAATGATATTAAATTTTTGTTAAATTTAAGTTCATTACAACGTAATCTTTTTGGTTACATGGCTACCAAGTGAGGTTTTTTAAAATGTCACACCAACAATTTTAACAAAGAAAATATTTAACATTGTTAACAATTAGACTTGAATTTTGAAATCTGAAAAGTAGATGGACTAAATTTCAAATTTTGAAGAGTACAAAGAATTATGACATATTTTAACCTATTTTAAAATTGTTTTGAATATTTATCTACTTGTTTAATTTTTATATTTCTTTTGGATGTTTTATATATATATTTTGAAGTTTTTAGAATCAAGATTAAATTAATATAATGTGCAAATATTGAAGGTTAAATTTGTTATTTTGTAGAATTATAATTAAATTGATAATATGTGTAAACATTGAGGAATAAATTTGTTATTATATCAATAAAAATCGCATCAATATTTTATTAATGATTTAAGGGATGAGTAACCAAAATATTATTATTTATAACTATAGTGACAAAATTATTATTATTATTATTATTATTAGAGTTGGTGACAAAACAAAAGAATGCGCTATTACTTAAATGACTAACCTAAATAATAACACCATTGTTAATATATCCTGAATATACTATGAGAACATATACCAAATAGTGCATTAATTTATTCATTCATCACTCCTTTAGCTTGCTTTTTGTTTGGTCCAAGAATTCATAGTTGGAAATGTCATGTATAAAATCAACCTTTTTATTTAATGTGTATTTCGTGCGGACTGGGTGCCTTCTTTCTATGGCTTTGCTGCTTGGAAATTTCTTTGGACCTTCGAAGAAAATTATTTCCTCGCACTACAGTACTGTTCAAATCATGTATAAATTGTGGTCAGTTCAGGTATATGTGTTTACGGAAAATATAGGTTCTATTTCTATTTCCATGTTGTCTTCTAGTTCTTTCTTCTTTGTGTTTTGTTGCAAATTTCCTTAGTTTTCAGTAATCTGAAAATTCACTGCATAATTTATTACCCCAAAAGAAAAGCTATGGATGAGAGGATGATGGAGGCTGCCCAAACAGGAGATATTAACCTCTTGTATGAGTTGATTCTGAATGATCCATATGCTTTACAGCGTATTGATGATGTGCCTTTTTTTCATACTCCATTGCATGTAGCTGCCTCTGCTGGGCATATTGAATTTATGATGGAGATGATCAACTTGAAGCCCTCGTTTGCAAGAAAGCTAAACCAAGCTGGGTTTAGCCCCTTGCACTTGGCTCTGCAGAATAACAGAACCCAAGGAGTGCTTCAACTCCTCAAGTTTGACAATGGCCTTGTTCGTGTCAAAGGGAGGGAGGGTTTCACTCCTCTGCACCATGTGATTCAAACTGGAGATGTTGATCTTTTGATAAAATTCCTTAAGGTTTGTCCCGAGGCCATAAAAGATGTGACTGTTCGAAACGAGACGGTTTTCCATCTTGCAGTAAAAAGCGACATGTTTGAAGCTTTCCAAGTCCTGGTGGGGTGGCTTATAAGAAGCCACCATGTGTCTGCCCAACGTTGGGAGAATGAACTACTGAGTTGGGCAGACATTGATGGCAACACTGTGCTACACATTGCAGCTATCACAAACAGTCCTCGGGTATATGCTAATTTTCCTAATCAAGTCAATTATTGATATGTACATGACAAAAGGGTAATTTACATGAATTAATTTCTAATTAACAGGTGGTGAAAGTATTGCTGGGACACTTGCGTCGAGACCAAATCAATGCCAAAAATTTGGAGGGATTAACAGCTCTAGATATCCAATCACAATACCCCTGGAATGAAAGGCAAGCGGATAGGATTATAGATATGCTAAGCAAAGCAGGAGGTTTGAGTGCTTCCTCTCCCTCGCTTCCCAATACCTCCTTCACTTCAATCTACATCAAATCTTTAAAAGACAAGATGTCATGGATTCAAAAATGGGAAACAAGAGCAGGTCGAGGAATGAAGCGTATGCCACATGAGATGCGTAGCACATTTCTAGTAGTGACAGTGCTAATTATAACAACCACTTTCGAAGCCTCTTTAAACCCTCCAAATAAGCCTGATGACAGCTCATCCATGAAATACCAAGTCTCTTTAAGTCAAGATCAGCCGCCTCTCAATTCCCACACATTTTGGCACAAAACCGACTTCAATACTGCACCCATACCCAGTCCCTCCGCAGTGGACGTTTCGAAAAAAGATGCTGGGACATCTGAATACTCCTTGTTTTGGTTTTACAACACTTTGACCTTCTGGGCAGCACTGTTTTTAACAGCAATTCTCCTACCATCTCATTTATTCTCTTCGTTGATTCTCCTAATACTTCTCTCCTTTGGGTTCACTTTCATAAATTTATTTAAAGTTTCCTCATGGTCATGGGAACATTCATATGAGTTTTCCAAAAAAAGCGCACACATTTTATTTAACGTAACCTCCATTTTTAATAATGTCTTCTTATTCATCCTATTATTCCTTATACCAAGCCAGTTACTCTTTGATTTTGCCACGCTGGTAAACATTAACAAAACATATTCCATTTCCCTCCCGCTAATCGTTTACGGTAGCATAATGATTTTTACGGGAATTTTGTAGATAAAAACGTATATTTTTTATCCTCCTATTGTAATGTTGTCTTCTCAACGTTGCTAGCATCGCTTGTACGATTGCAGTTAATGTTTCATGTTTCCAGGTGGGTAACCAGTACCAATCCAAAATTCTCTATCTTCATAGTAATCTTTTACATTGGCTTCCTTTTTACACTGTCCAGTTTAGTGGATCCCGTCGAATCTAAATGCCAAAAGCGTAATGAAGTTTTGGGGTTTGTATTAGTGATGGTGATGGAGTAGTTATTATTTGAACTTAAAATATATTTAATTATTTGGGCTGATTGCACTAGTCATCCTCAAACTATTAACCTTATTCTAAATTGGTCCCAAAATTCAGATAATTTTAATTACAATCCTCAAGCTACTAATATTGTTATATCAGCCTACTCTTTCTATTACTATAATCGTTAATTTAGTTATTAAATGGTACTTTAGGTCTTATACAATATACTAGATAAATTACCATATCGACTTGCTAACATACTAGATAAATTATAATTAGAGGCGTTCATGGGTCGATTGGGCTAAGTTTAGGGCAAGCTCGACTCGGTCGAAATATGGGCCTAAGAGTTTGCCAAAACTTGCTCATATTTGTAAATGATTAACCTAAGCCTATTTTAGTACAATCCCTATTATTTTTTTAAAAATTATGAATAATTGTATATTTATATTATTTTTAATTTAATATTGAAAAATTTTATATATATTTATTAATATATTATATATAATCATTTTAAGATTTTTTTAATATTTACATTATAGTACTATTATATATTACTATATGTTTAATTTTTATGTGTTATAAATAATATAATATATAAAAATATAAAAAATTTAAAATTTTAAAAAATAGTTAAATTTGGTCGAGCTCAAACCTTAAATGTTCATGCCCAATTTTTTGTCCAAAGAACTTTGGATTCTATTGAGAAGGGCTCTCTATTTTTGCCCAACATTTCTTATGTTCAGTCAAAAAGGAAGATTTCAGGGTATGGTCCATCCATAGAAACCCTAACATCTACTTCCAAGAACTCCAACTCATCATTCTCCATTAAATTTCAAGAATATCCCACTATGTCTGTTACATTCACCGTGAGTTTATCTTTAAACGAAGCCTTCTCTTGCCTTAAGTCTTCCCCTGCCAAATATGGGGAATTCATATCTGAATCTTTGTTCCTAACTTTTTTTTGTCACACGTTCAATCCCCGAAGGAATGGGCGACCCTGGTCTTTCCAATGCCGGTGATGACACGGTGGTCACTTCCATTTCATTTCTAATTTAATTTAACGGGAATGTATTTCATAATTGCCAAAATATCATAATACAGATCGTCGGGTCCACACCGTTAAATGTGATTAACCAAAATAGCATTCTACAATATGTACTTTTTAAGAGTGACTACTTTCCACAGAAGTGGCGGAAAATTTATACTTTACTGAAATTTTGTCTTATACTTTATTTATTTTAATTTTTAAATTTAATTTAAAAATTAATGGTAAAATCTTAATTTCACTTCTACAATTAAAATTTCTATCTCCGATGTTCTAAATAATTATCCTTAATTTAATACCAGTAAGTGTTGGATGCAATGGCAAAACACATTGTATTTTCAAGGAAAGACACATGTTTAAACCTTGAAAACAACATTATTCAAAGCAAAGCCAAATTATTCTTTCAAAATATATTTAATTATTTGAGTACTTATTGCACTAGTCATCCTCAAACTATGAACCTTATTTTAAATTGGCTCAAACTTTCGTTCTAATTACATCCTCAAGCTACTGATGTTATATACTATAATTGTTAATTTAATTACTAAATGATACCTTAGATCTCATACAACGTAATCTAAAATGAAAAGTTTAAGAAAAAAAATTGACAAAATAACATACTAGGTAAATTACAATCTCAACTTGCTAAAATATTAGATAACTTATAATTAGAGGTGTTCATTGGTCGGCCAGCCCAAGTTCGGGTGGGCTTAAGCATGATATTAACACATTTTATATTTGCCCAAGCCTGACTCGATCCGAAATATGGGCCCACAAGTTTGCTAAAACTAATCCATATTTGTAAATGGTAACTCAAGCCCATTTTAGGACCGTCCATATTATTTTTTAAAATTTTGAAAAATTGTATGTTTATATTATTTTTAATTTAATATTTAATGATTTTATATATTTTTTATTTATTAATATTTTATATATAGTTATCTTAAGATTTTTTTAATATTTATATTATAGTATTTTTATATATTACTATAGATTTAATTTTTTATGCGTGATAAATAACATAGTATATAAATATAACAAAATATAAAACATTACAAACTTAGAAAAATATGGTCGAGCCAAGCTAGGCTTGTGCCTGGAATGTTCAAGCTTATTTTTTAGGCCTAATATTTTTACCTAACTCCTCGCAAATTTTAATTGGATTTGGTGCTTTAAGTGTAGTTTGTATACTTGTATTTTTTTTCGAACAAATTGATTTAATAAAATTATTCATGAATTGCATTAATATCATTTCTATATTGTCCTTAATGGTTTTTACATGCAAAGCAAAATGGAAGCAAATATTCGCTCACTAATTGTCTAATGTTTAACCAATACTAAACGGTATTACATGGTTGGGTCGTAATACAGAAAAACAACCTATATTTGTAGAAGAACTTAAACATGTCATTAATCTAAGCGGAAATGAACAAATCGATTGAAAGACTAATATGTCGTCTATCAAATTCAATTGGGGAGATGTTTTGTCTTGAGTATTAAAGCAGATGACTTCTAAAAGATAGGGAAATAAATGTGAGTGACAGAGTACATCGGATATGACCTAAGTAGAATAGATTTTAAATCCATTTGTAAATTTATTTACTCATAATATAATATATCTTAATCCTAAATTAGCCGGACATGAATGGAAACGTACATTGCAGCTATTAGAAACAAACAATTTTCTCTTAAATTTAAGATTTTTTGTACTAAACACCAACAAATGAGAATCAAATATTGTGAGGTTTCGTCAACGATGATTTCTCCTTTGTGTTGATTTAAAACTAAGCCATTTCTTGGATTTTCATATTCATCTTTTCAATATCCACCTTTCTATTACATGAATGAGTTGTACCTTAAACAATGCACATTCCAATAAATAATAAAGAAATTGTGTAATTTTAATAATTAAAATAAAATTTATTATATTCTTTTTACAAAGAAGTTGATAAATTCTTGTGTAATGTAATAAACTTTTAAAATTTGGTCAAGCTAGCATGATTTAATCATATCCTATTTTCTGAAAGAGAAGGACCCTTTTCCCATACACATTCAGAATTGTTCACATTTGTGGATATTCTAGTTATATTACAATATCTAAACCATAGACATAGTTATAATCAACTTATTTTTATTTATCAATTATCCTTAAAATTTAAAGACAAAAGATTCTACTAACTCATAAAAATTTCAATCCAAAGGTGAAGTGTACCATGTTTGGGATTGTAGGAAACTTCACAAAGAGGAAGAATAACCAACTAATGCTTAGCCACAGGCATAAGCAACACTTTACCTCACTGCTTTCCCACAATACAAACAAACAAATCGTCACCATACAAGAGATGAACGAAAACAAACAAAATCGATTAATCAACTGAATTTCATAAATTTAGTTTTGAACTAAATTTAATTATTAATCTTTTATAAAAAGTTAAATTAATCACTAAATGTAGAGAGTGTAAAAACCACTCTACCTCCATCTCTTAAGATTAATCTATACAATTTCACTAGCTTTTCCTGTAGGAGCAGCTGTGAGGAAGGGACCAACTGACAATAGCAGGAGAAAAATTGGAACGGTTTAACCACCGAAAGCAATTCATACAAAAATTAAAGACTGGTATTGTCCGTCAATTGAGGTCAACAAGGAAACAATATAAAGTCAAAAAGGGCAGACAAACAAAGTATATATTTTTTGTAGTGGTTAAGGTTAAAAGAATTGCTTCTTCCATAGTCAAAAGTTTGAAGAAAATGGCCCCCCCTGGTGTGAACGAGGAAGCCATCTTGATATCAAGAAAAGAAAATATCATTATTTATTTTATTAAAAAGGCTAATAGTTAAACTAAAGAAACAAAATTATGACGAAAAATTATAAATTTACAAACTTTCTTAATCAACAGGGTATTTACAATATTTCTTCAAAATCTATATTTATAGATATAAAAATATAAATGAAATAAAATTCTAGTTCCAATGAATATTAAAATATTAAAATACATTAAATTTATCTTAATTTTAATGGAGATCCACTTAATAATAAAACATTCATAATAATTATATAATAATATCATTATTGTTTTTAATTCATGTGTCTTTTCTAGCATTTCAACTTTATTGATTCGAGAAGTTCATTCACTCAATTAGTGTTGAAACATTTTCAAATATTTATAGTATTTCAATAATTATAAATGAAATAGTGTTATTGATCAAAAGTTATATCATTTTATTTTTACAAAATATTATAACTATTCAAGCAACATTAATTGAATAGTTATGTTTATTTAAAACATATTAGTTAAATAATTATATTTATCTTAAATATGTGGTTAATTAGAAAGAAAAAAACAACTATTGAAAGTTATGTCTCTTCACAAAAACATGAGAAAATTCTATAAATAGGAGTAGGATTTTATTTAGAAAATATTCTAAAATTTTCAAAAGTTGTTTCAATCCTTCCTCCATTTTCTACTATTAATTCTTTATAGAAATTAAAATTTTTGTTATATTTTATTCAGTACTTAGTGGACTATTTTCGTTAGTGCAAAGCGAAAATAGTAACTGGATTTTATTGTATTCTTAATGTATGAAATAGGGACTAAATTCTAAATGTTTAAAATGTTTAGAGATTTAGAGCATATTTTAACTCTTTAATCTTTATTATATAATTTCACACAAACAAATAATGGAAACAATATTGTTTTTAAAGAGTTTTGAATTGATATAAATTTAAGCAAGCAAAAACAAAAACAAAAAAATTTGAAAGAACAGACCGAGTTGTGAGTAGATAACAATTCTACGTTGGATTGAACCGATGGGTTCCGGTCCACAACGGGCAGAACGGTGAGAGTGGTCCAATTGTGCTTTTAACAGCAAATCTCCTACCACGCCATTCATTCTCTTCGTTGATTCTTATAGCACTTTACGTCTTTGGGGTTTGTATTAGGGATGGTGATGGAGTAGTGATTGGGTTAATTAGTTCCCTTCATCTTATTCATCTATTTGATATTGATTGAAATAAGTTGTTTCAACTTTATTACACTCCCTTCTATTAGAATATGATTTTGTAAGTTTATAAATAGACATAGTCTACTCTTTTTGTAATCATTCGAATTTGACATAGTGAATTATCTTCTTCTCTGCCCGTGGTTTTTTTTCGAAAGAATTTTCACGTAAAAATCTGTATGTTCTTTATTTTTCTTTCTTTTTTTTACGATACATTATTATTATCGATGTTCTACTTTTCACATAGTGGTTCAATGAGGAACATAATCGGCTTCGCTTTTATTGTATTATTCATTTCAATGATAAATACATGGGAATGTGGTAATGATAAAATATGCACCCAAGAAGCCTTGGGTTTGAACAAACCGAGGGTTATGTAAACGTCGAAAAAGAACAGTATTGGTACTATGCTCTCGATGCCGATGCATTGCGAAGTAATAGTACCTTATTAGCTGTAAATTTATGAGTTAGGAGTGAACTTTGTTAGGATGGGGCTAATATAGGCTTTGCTTTTTTCTTCATATATTAACAGGGTTATTGAAAGATCATGTCTCTATAGATCTGTCAAGTTACCTATTAGACACAAGTGTTAAAATGAAAAGTTGGAATAATACAAGTGTATATATAGGATTGAAAATGCCGGAGCAGTAATGTCGAGGAGCGCAATTAGGCACATTGAGACATTGTAATTTTCAGCTAGACTTGCTTTTAAATTAAGGTAACTGCTGTCTGTAGGGGTTTTTTTTTTTTATGTTAAATATCTTTCAATTGTGTGAGAATGTGGATATGATTTTAAAAACGGAAACAGAAATGGTTACAAATATGATATTATGGCAGTGAAGAATATTAAAAATGGGTAACACAAAAGATTAGAGATTTTCAATATATTAATTTATGGTATAGGTTTCTAGCATATGTTGTTTCCAATTTTGAATAAACCCAGGTAATTAGAGATTAATTACTTTGCAATTAATTTATAAACGTTTTTGGGTTAAATATTGGGAACAAAATTAATCTTAAACATTTTTAAACGTAGTTGTTGACTTATATACCAATCCTTCTTAATTATTGGTTTTGGGCAATAATAATGAAATTGGTTTCAGTTAAATACTTAATTATAAAAATTATCGATTACCAAAATATATATATGAAAGGATCTTTTTTCTAATTACATTAATGATATAATTTTTTAATCTTGATATTGATGGATATTCACTTGATTATCAAGTGATAATAAAATATTCATAATAATTATATAATTATTTTTTTAATTCATGTATCTTTATTAGGATTT